>NW_015505504.1:982077-1040823 GCF_001515645.1 Sinocyclocheilus grahami
CCCCACCATCCGCCCCCCCCCCCCCCCCCCCCTACATGGTAGTACTATCTGAGGGGATTATCAGTGTATGTAGGGAATTAGGAGGTTAGCTGGATCCCTGAACTGAACCTTATTGTCACCAAAATGTAAATATATGTTTGGAGAGAGTGTGCACATGTGTATGGAAAGAGCGTTTGTGTGCATCTGACTCGTGATCGATACAAAATCACCTGTAATTTCCCCCCTCACCAAACGCTAATGTGTCTGTTATTGATCTGAGGGAGAGTAGAGAGAGACAATGAAATGCACTCAAAGACACTGAAGAAGGATGATATATACTGACAATTGGTCAAGGTGTACAAGATGAGAGTGGAAAAGACATAGGACATAAGTCATAACAAAATTAAAGAAAAAAATAGAGGACTGCTCAAGGAAAAAAATGTAAATAGAAGTCCCATAAACACATTAAAGCTGAGTGTAAAGATTAATCAGTTAATTTTCCAAGCAAAGAGATTTTTAAAACTACCAAAACACTGATCACAATGTCACACTCTTGTGACATTAAAAGCATGCATAATGATATGATTTCAAATGTGACAAATATGATTTTGCTTCTGCATTAATTATTACAGATAATTCTGTATTCAAGTAGGAGAGGAAGACAAAGAGAGAGAATGTCTGTGTGTGGAAATAAGGGGGCACCATTAAGTGGAGCTCTATGTTTGGGGTCAGAGGTCAAAAGTTGTTTCTCGAGCCCCTGCCTAGGGGTGAGGGGGAAGGGCCAGTAATGACTGACAGATGTTTTAGGGGTGGGGGTGGAATTTATGATGTGTTAATGTTTTTCTTAAAACACTGAGACTGTCAGACACACATACAGGATTCCAGAGTTCTCAAATGTCGGCCGGTCCGGCAGCAATCATGTCAGCTCTGTTATTTCTGAATGCCCTGACAAGCACGTGTGACTTTTACTTTACCTAGATCCCTGAAATGATGTATTTAAGCCATCATCAAGTAGCTGTCAAGTGAATAACCAGACACTCTAGTCACTTTACAGTTGAGCCTGAAACTCGCAAACAAACCCACAGACATTTAAACACCGTGACAAAGAAGAAGAAAAAGATGTGCGTGGATATACATGAAAATGGACAAAATAGAATGCTTTTATTAGATTAAGACCCAAGACTGTCAGCTCTTTAAGTCAAGATTTACAGTAGGCTTATGTGTGTTACACTGAAGGTGGGTTTGTTAGTTATGTACACTACCGTGCAGAAGTTTGGGGTCAATTAAATAAAAAAATTACTACTTTTATTCAGCAAGGACACTTGAATTGAAAGTAAAGACATTTATAATGTTTCAAGGGATTTCCATTTTAAATAAATGCTGTTCTTTTAAAATTTATGTTCATCAAATAAACTACATTTTAAAATATATAAAAATAGAACACAATTATTTTAGCTTTAAATAATATTTCACAATACTACTGTTTTTATTAAATCTGATCAAATAAATGCAGCCTTGGTGAGCATTAAAGTGACTTCCTTCAAAAACCTAAAAATATCTTATCAACCCCAAACTTTTGAATGTTAGTGTAGGTAGGTGCCATGATAGTGCACAGTTGTTATCTGTTTGAACAATGCGTGATTATGTTGCACTGGAATAGTGGCATGAATGTAGCGTAACACAAAAGCAAATTTTCTGTTACTGATGCCAGTGTAGCTAAAGTTTCAGTAAGCCATGATTGATTTATTCCATGAGCGAAAGTGTCTAATAACTGGGGGTCACCGCGATAAACTAGTATTCAGCTGGTCATGTGATCTCAGTAAGTTCACCCTCATTAGGCAATCTGTAAAATAAAACAGCTTTTAATAGGCTACTGATATTAATTTTAAACACAGTTTTAAAAGTATGATACTTTTCATTGTTCGTAAAAAGTTTTAATGAGAAAAAATCCTGAGTAAAACGTTTTCGTTTTAATTCATTGTGAATTTATGTTCAGACAGTATAAGCATGTATCATCAGTACGCTTAGACGAGTTGAATTAAGCATCTCAAGCTCTTTCCCCTCTCAGTCTCTTTCTTGCTCTGAGGTTCATTGAGAGCAGCCTTTCAAAGACTAGAAGTTTGCAAAATCAGCAGCCATAAGAAGGATGAAAAGAAAAGGAAGAACCACAAAAGAGAGGCAAATAAAGGAAGAAAAGAAAAGAAAAGAAAAGTGAGGACAGCAGCTGGAAAAGGGGCCTCGGGTTCCCATTCCCACACACACACACACACACACACATACACTCCAGCCACCCAGACTCCAGCTAAGACTCCTCTATAGATCCATATGGCCTCTTTTTCTCTCATTCTTTTTTTAAATCTCACAAAACCATGTTTTTTCTTCTTCTTCATTTCATAAGAAACACATATGTAATAGATTCGGTCAGTGGACCGAAACGTTGCGTTTAATAAAGTTTTAGAATTAGCAAGTATTGATAGTGTGCGGGTTCGTTACTTATTTTTCATTTCATAAGAAAACAATCTATATTGATACTTTCCAATAATTTCTAGTAAATATACCTACATCCTCACTATATAGTTTATTAAAAAAAGGTTAGTTTCTTTTCAGACAATACAGCCAGCTGTCATCTCGGTTGCAATTGTGATATGGATCACTGGGTCCCATTTCTCACAAACACGAGTTTGTGTTGTTCACACAATTGTCTTTTTTGTTTTACAATTATGTGTATATGAGCATGTATGTGCAGAAAACTAGATTTTACTTTAAGTAAAATTTGAGCTGTATATGTATGTGGTAGAATACAAAATGGATGAAAATAAATTATCTAAAATATAAAGAAACATAAATATTATATTTAGTGTCTCTAGTTGTGTATGTGCGCACTGGGCTTTCTGTGAATATGTGTGTCTGCGTTATGGGTGTGTCTGTAGGATATATTTATTTTTTGATTGTGCTAGATTGTTTGGGATGTGTGTGTGTGTGGGGCAGTGGCAGAGGGAAAGAAAAGGTCAGGGCAGCTGGGCTGTGTTCCAGGTCTTGTCGTGATATCTCAGCAGCTGCTGGGTAGTTGAAAGACAAGTTCCGCCCGGCGACACGGGCCCCTGTGGTTCATCTGCCACTTAGATTGACGACTGAGTGACACCAATGAGGGTTCACCATCCCTCCTCTGTTTAAGGGTTGCTGACTGACCGAGAGACTAACCTCTCATCAAGTAGTTTAATCTCTCATTCTCCCACACTCCTTTAGCTCACTTGATGATTCCAATGTCTTCTTAGAGTGTAATGCTTTCTGTTCATCTCTCCTTTACCCATGTTTTCCTCATTCTGAGCATATCTCCACTTATTTGCATATCTGTGCATTATCCAACATATTTTGTTTCAATTTCATTTTATATATATGTTTTACATAAATAACTTAAAATCATGTCCAAAATTTATTTAGATAATATTAGTAAAAAATTAGTTTAAAAAATAGTAAAAAAAATTAAATTGTATACTGTACTAAAAATATATATTTTCTGTGAAAGTATTTTTTTTTTAAATGTAGAAACAAAGAAATAGAGGTAATAGTTATGACATGACCAGAGGATACAGCAACATTATCAAGTAAAAACTTTTATACACCTAAAGATGAGTATAAAAATGCATACATTTCTAACATTGAGTGTCAGTGCGTGTCTAGTGAGAGGTTGTGATTTTGAATAAAAGAGACATTCGTTTTGTGTGTGTGTGTGTATGAGTGTTGAGGGATGCTTGTGTGTTGATGACGTTAGTGGTTTAGGGTTTCTAGCTCTAAGAGGTTTGAGCAATCAGGTTTATTTACAAATCTAGTTTCCTGACACCAAACCTCCTTTTACCTTGCTATCAAAACAGGGACTTTTTTTTTTACCTAGAGACAAAACGATCGGTTAGAGATGAAGAAACAGAGGAAAAAGGCTAACGCTCAAAAGTTTGTGGTCAGTAAGCTCTTTTTTTTTCAAATTTCTACTTTTATTTAGCAATAATGCATTTAATTGATCAAAATGTGACAGTAAAGATGCATAAAATGCTACACAATTTAAAATTTTTAAAACACTGTTCTTTTGAACTTTTTTTAACAAAGGATCCTGAAACAATGTATCTTGAAAAAAAAAACACATTGAGCGGCACGACCATTTATAACATTGATAATAATCAGAAATGTATATTAGAATGATATTTGTCACAGGAATATATTACATTTCACCACAGGAATATATTATTAAATATTTTAAAATCTATTAAATCAGAAAACAATTATTTTTAATTGTAATAATATTTTATACTGTTACAAATTTTTGAACAAATCAATTCAGCCTGGGTGAGCATATAAAGAAGACTTCTTTCAAAAAACATGAAAAACCTTACCAACCCCAAACCTTTGTGCAACCGAGAAACATAACTAAACATCATCCATCAGTGGGATATGCTGCTATTCTTGCACCAGCAAGCTCAGTGTTTTCATACCACCGTTACATCAGTTGAACTATCTAATCGAAACCGCCAATCAGTGCCTGGCAACTTCCACAATTTAATTTACCCTATTTTTAAAAAAAAAACCAAGCACTGACCTCTTGCAAGACTATTTGTATAACATATTCTTTTGTACTAATGTTGAAAAACAAGAAAACCTCAGATTGATTAAAAACAGATGCAAAACCTCAGTCAACAAAAAGCTGAAGTCACTGATTCACATCAAGGTCACGCATTGGAGAAAATGAAAATATCATTTTGTGGTTCATGACGGTGTTTCTTCTTATACAAAACACTTTTGGATTTAGGGCCGTGCTTTTGGATTTTCTACAGTTTTGAGTTGATTAAGAGAGATATACGGGGAACTGTTTTATTTCTGGATTTCTATTAAAAGTGCAATAATAAAAATCAAAAGGAAAGCCATACTGTCTTTACTTTGGCAAAAATGTGAATGGAAACATAAATACAACTCAGTCCATGATAACACCCACACAAAATATTAAAATAAGACTTGATTGCATGTAACTCAAAGAAAAACACTGGTAATTTCTGCTGATGACAGAGATATGCTAGAGAATATAATAGTCACTTTGATGAAAATATCAGAGCAGAACAGTGAGAGTGGAAGGCGGAAGAGTTGACCGGCCGCCAGGGTGAGAGGTTGATAGACAGATCAGTGGTTTAACAGAATAACAGAACGTCTTTTCATATTTGAATGGCTTAGAGTGTGCATGTATGTACATATATGCCTGCACGTGTGTATCTATGGTTGAAATATATATTTACTCTGATACAGGAATTATTTTGCATTTAACTTCCCTTAGCATTTACAAATATTGCTCTGTGCAGTGTATATTAGCACAATATATGGGGATAAAGGCCACAATCTCATATTAACATATGTTTTATAGAAAGAAAGAAAGAAAGAAAGAAAGAAAGAAAGAAAGAAAGAAAAAAAGTGTCAAACATCAAATACATTTGTCACTGAGGGGCGACCTAATGACTCTACAATAATCTGCACTAAACTGCTCTTTAAATGAGGTGAATTAGCTTGATTATGTTTAATTTGTGTTTGAATGATAATCTTAAAAAGAAACCACAGATGTCTTCTGGTCCCACATCCTGAGCACAAACTCAGACACACTACACACACACACAAACTTTTGAAGCTGCACTGGACCTCTGATAGTAAGTAATGATATTGGAGATATTCAAATCGTACTCCTAAACCCAACCCTCTCACAAACCTGTTGGCATTATTATGATCTAAAACAAAACATCACATGGCTGATTTATAGTATGGGCCTTTTAAACAGTGAGGACTGCTTTAAATGACCCCACATGTTGGCTTTCAAGATGCTTCGACAAGGAAAGTCTTAGAACAAATTTTGAATATTGGCTTGAGATCATGTAAGTTTTGAAATGTATATGTTATGTAGGCCTTATGACAGAAAGATAAAGTGCCACCTATTTCTGTAAGATTTTGTTTTGCATTATTTGTATGTTTTTAATTTGTTAAATCATATTTAATATTACAAAGTAATTTAATTTATAATACAAAATAATTTATCTGTATACTATACACTCCGATTTGGGATAAGTAAGATTTTTTTTGTTTTTGAAAGAGGTCATGCTCACCAAGGCTGCATTTATTTGATCAAAAATTCCTCTTCCTGTCATTCCTATTCAGACTGAAATTCACTTTCCTGTCAGGTGTGGCTAATTCAATTCAAATTCCCACTCATGAACTGAAAGGGAGCCAGTTCTTAAATTATGAATTTTGCCCTACCCTACTCTTAAAAGAAAATATTATAAATCTTACAAATAATTTTTACCTTTTTTTTAACCTTGGCAGACTGAGAGTAATTATGTTCTGAAAATAAAGCTAATAAATAAAGTCTATAGCAAACCCCATACTCTTAAAAGAAAATATTATAAATCTTACAAATAATTTTTACCATTTTTTTAACCTTGGCAGACTGAGAGTAATTATGTTCTGAAAATAAAGCTAATAAATAAAGTCTATAGCAAACCCCATTCCCTTCACACACACACACACACACACTGACGAGGTGAGATGTTGAATATGATAAGGCCAACAAACACAAGTCATTCATGTGGCACTGATATCATGGACATCAGTTAACTAATCAAACACAGACACACACACACTGTACAGAAAAGCTAGTGCACTGATTATAGCAATATGACCTCCTAATGCACTCAGTGGAGAAGCGGCCATGAGGGCATGAGGCTGCACAGAAATCTTTCCTGATAATCACAGTGCAGCTGGAGAAAGTGGGAGTCATTAGAAACTTCATTTGATCTGACAAGAGGAGTGATTTTGGCCACTCACCTTTTCTGCCCTCACTCTATATCTTGATCTTGCAGGTGGGAACAATTTTAAAGCAGCAGAAATGGTCACGAGAAGCTTGGATTTTATTCAAGTAACGCAGCAGACACACACATACCCATTTCAGTAGTCTGTAAATTAAATTTTTTGTTCATATTATTCTTACACTAATACTGTATATAGCTGAATATATATATATATATATATATATATATATATATATATATATATATATATATAGGCTAAACCCAATTGCAAAGTCTATGCTTATCATCGTTTAAAAAAAATCCCCTCCACTAAATAAAAAAAAAAGAATCCTCCAATGTTGAATATTTGTTTACATTTACATTTTTTAACTTTCAATTTATCAAAAAATTATTAACAAAAACATATCATGTTTTTCACAAAAATATTAAGTTTATAACATAAGAAAGATTAGAAATGTGTCTTAAGCACCAAATAAGCACATTGTAATGATTTTTTAATGATCATGTGACATTGAACACTGGAGTAATGACTACTGAAAATTCAGCTTTGCCATAACAGGAATAAAGTACATTTTAAAATATATTAAAATAGAAAACAGTTATTTTATATTGTAATTATATTTCACAATATCACTGTTTGCAGTGTATTTTTGCTCAAATAAACACAACTTTGGTGAGAATAAGAAACTTTAAAACATTGTTATTTTAAATCTTACAGACCCCAGACATTTGAATGGTAGTGTCTCACACAACTAGTAGGCTAATGATATTTTTAACACAAGTTTTATGAATGTAACATATAATAACAAAATAAAATAAGATGATTATGCTTATGTCTCACATGCACAGCCACAGGTTCGGATGAGTAGCTTTGTTATTCCTTAGAAGACTGGGTTTGTCTGATTGGATTTCCTTCCGCTCACTGCAGGGCCCCGCAGCACTGATTAAAGGAGCAAAGTAAATAAAACAAACAGCAATCAGAGATGGGAATATACACACACACACACACACATACACTCAAACACACACAAAACCCAAAATATCTGATCAAGTCTAAACTATGAGGGCTGGGTTACATTTACACAACTCATAAATACACAACACACAGATGCATAAACATACTGTGTATGCTAAGAAAAACAGATGAAAACCAAGATAAGGATCAACTTTTTCACCCATGAAAAATCAACTTTTAGCTGTTCCATTACAACAAGCAGTTCAAAACAAGATTTAGATGTATTCCTTGTCAGCAAGAAAACCACACACAAACTCAAAAAACCCCCACAAACATTGGCGGCCTTTCTATGGAGATCCTGAGAACCCCCAAATCTCTTTGATTTCAACATTTCCCATGCTTTTCCTGTTCCGAATCCGCAGCATTTATCAACATCATCCGTCTGGCACAGGCAGACATCACATTACCCCAGCAACAACAGTAGGCCCTGGTTACCATGACGGCAATGCCAAGCCTCATTTCTCTCATTTGAGAAGCCTAATTTATTTGACAGGGGGAAAATATAAGATACATGTATGCAGATTCACTGCTTGAAACACATAGTGATTCTTATACAGCCACTGACAGCATGCATGCCTTATTAAACAGCCAAGCATGCTGATTTCTTCTTTCCCCTCATCACTGAAAAGTCAGTCACATATATAGGCAACAATATGCCTGACCAAACACACACACACACACACACACACACACACACACACACACACACACACACAGACAGAGTCTATTGCTGACGCTGACATTTTTGTTATAATATTCTGAGTCTGTCATCCAAATATGGAATAACAAAACAGTATGGATTAATTTCTAATCTTAAATACCATAATTATACCAAATTACACTAAACTACATGAAATCCTCACCATCCTGAAATATACGCCCAGAATATAACTGTTGAAAAGAACCAGAACACTTCTCTCGTGCTGGACTTCAAACCAACACCCCCTCCCTTTAATTTTCTGACAGGCCATTTTAGGCTTGTAGAATGTTTAAATTACCCAGAAGACTTCCCGCTGGCTCATACAATCTCCATCCAACATTTGCCGCCAACCTCACAGGTACGAACACACAGACATGTGCAATTTGGGGCCGAACGTTTGAGTGCCGATCGTACATTCTCGCACTTTAATTTCACAGTAAGTGGTTTTTGTCATTAATATGGAAATAAAAAATGAATGAAGATGATGAAGATCAAACGGCGGCTCCTGGGCTCCGGTGACTGAGAGTGGCTGCAAAATGAGCCATGACATCACATGGCGCTTTCCTTCGCTCTCCAGCTCATTGCATATCTATAACTCTTCATTTTGCATCTTGTTCTTCATTATTTGACTTTTACTTTTCTTTCTTTCTCTCTTCAAAAAGAAAAGGAGGGATTTGTTCTCAAATAAAGTTTTTATTGGCAACAAGGGCTGGGGTCCTTTAGAGGGGCTGCCAAAGAAATGCCTGACAGAGCAAGAGCTAACGTGACCATTTCAATTATCCTTCACACACACAGAGAGAGTCTGGAAGCCATTAGTTTACAACCCCCTTATCAGTTTAGGTTTGATGGTTCCCAGGTGAAGGTTGGTTTGAGGTTAGCAACAACTCCGACTGATTTCACTCATAACCTTCCCGCCGAAAGCTGCCATGTTTGAGAGGGAGAGCTGCCATTTTCACTCAGATGAGGGTGTATACATATGCCTGCATTCAAAGCAGGGAAGGAAATGAGCAGTCACACGCAAGCTGGTCCTAGTTAAAATGAGACCGTGGGGTCTTGGGCTTCTGACAGCAGTTTCCCGTCATGCACGCTCGCCCACAGTCGCACACACACATTGTCATTGTGACAGCGACACTGAGAAATAGCGATTCCTTGTTGTGGTCTTCACTTCTGTAAATGGCTACCTACAACGCCTATGAAAGCGAGTGAGGTTCACAATCATAAAAAATCAAGAAAAAACAGTACTTTCCAGCATAAACCAACCTAGATCAACACAGAAATGTATATATACACAGAGTGTGCATGGTGAAGAAAAAACTATTTTCTGTGTTATTTTGTGTGTTTGTGTGTGGAGGTGAATAGAAAGTGAGAGAGGGAGCGAAAGACCAGTGGTCGTTGAAGTGTGAGCATTTTCACTCTGACAGCTCCAACAGAAGATTTGTTGAAAGGAGGAAAACGAATCCTGCTTTCTTTCATTTGCATCAGCCTGTCTTTCATCATGGGCTAAGACAGAGACACCAAGGGGAAGCAAGAGAGAATCAGGCGTGATGGAGGAGAGAGACTGATATGGGTATATAATGCATATGTGTGCCTTTGTGTAGCTTTCAGGTACTCAGGACCAACCACAGACATCCTGGAAATGGGAACTTCATAAAAAAATGTGCAGACGTCATGCTACTTCTCATAAAGGTGGCATAAAAAAGAGCTCAGATAATAGAGTCGAAAAAATAGGATAGAGAGACCATACTGTTTGTATGTGAGTATGTGCCAATAGTCATAAATGCATATTCCAGTAGAGCATGGGTTAAATTCCTAGGGAATGCATGGACTAATTAAAAAATGCATTCCTTGAATGCAATGTAAGTCGCTTTGGATAAAAACATATGCCTAATGTGTAAATGTCAGCCAAATGTTTAAATGTTTTACACTAACTTAACATCTTTATTATCACCAGGTTAAGGCCAATTTTAACACTTGGTTATGAAACTGACGCTAAAGGAATTTAGTGTGAAACGATGCAGTGTTAGAATATTATGGTGAGCTGTTTAGCAACAGACAATCATAAACTACTTTACTGCTTAATTTTCAGCATTATTACTCCAGTCTTCAGTGTCACATGATCAGAAATCATTCTAATAGGCTGATTTATTATCAATGAGTACATTTACATGGACATCAGTAATCTAATTATTTACCTTATTCTGAATAAGACAATATTATGATTAAGGTGTTTACATTAGTTGCTTTTAGAATATTCCTTTCATGCACTTTTTATCAATTTAACAAATCCTTGCTGAATAAAAACTAATTTCTTTCAAAAAAAAAAAAGACTGACCTCAAGCATTTGAACGGTAGTGTATATTGTCACAAAAGTTATATTTTAAATAAATGCTGTTCTTTTTTTTACTTTTTATTAATCAAAGAATCCTGAAAAAAGTATCACAGGTTATAAAATATATTAAGCACCACAACTGTTTCCAACATTGATAATAAATTAGCATATTAGAATGATTTCTGAAGAATGTGACACTGAAGACTGGAGTAATGATGCTGAAAATTCAGCTTTGCATCACAAAAAATAAAACATATTTTAAAGTATATTAAAATTTTGATCAAATAATTGCAGGCTTGATGACCATAAGTAACTGCTTGCCAAAACATAAAATAGTAATTTATCCAAACTTTTCAGCTGAAGCTGTGCAGTATATTTTTTGAGAACTTTTATTTTTAATATTTCTGACATAGTATGAACACACCACCATTCTCATACTTTGCGCAACTTAATCTTATAAAGATATCTATAAATTATAGCCTATAACAGAGCCAGTATTCTGAATTTTGACAGCCAGAGTGGAATTCCCAATTCCCAATAAACAATATTTCCACAGATGAAAAAAACAGTTCACATGCCCATCATGTGCCGGTCAGTTAAGGTTATTAACCTCTTAAATATAAGAACAGTAAGTCAGGTTTTACATAGTCTATATTGAAAAACACATGAATTAATTAATAACACACATGGATTAATTAATAACTTTATGAACAGTGTAAAACATGGAACAAGACAATCCAGAATTATGTTTGAATTATTATTACATTTTAAGTATGGCAGTCCCATTGGCCTGTGTGTTTTCTGTGTTCTAACTCTGTTTCTTTTTGTGTCTTTCAATGTCTGCCTCTTTCTCTCATTCCTGGCCTATCTGTCTTTCTCTTGTTTTCTCTCTCTCTCTATCCTGTCTGTCTCTTTTGCCCTCTCTCAGAGACCAATCATTGTGACCTCATTCTTTGCACAATGACATCAGTGTTCAAAATGACCAGTTAGTAGAAAGCGTGAGAATTCTAACGAGTCTGTTGGGAAAATTGTATGTGTATGTGTGTGCCTGTGTGATGGCCATGTAGGTAAAGAAATAGCACATTATTAATGAATGCCCTCCAACAGCTGGTACCTGAATGTAAATCTCAGAGCCTTTGGTGTCTTGCACGTTTGATTTGTTATGAGATACAGTCAACACTAAAGTGAAGCAGTCAAAGACCGTAAATGGAAAATGTATGTGTGTGTGTGTGTGTGTGTGTGTGTGTGTGTGTGTGTGTGTGTGTGTGTGTGTGTGTGTGTGTGTGTGTGTGTGTGTGTGTTCCAGCTGATTTAATCTTGGCTTTCCTTGATACCATCTACTGTTTCAGCCTGTAGACCCAACATATCATCAGTCATACCTGTCAGCAACTAAATCCCTCCCGCTCTCTCTCTCTCTCTCTCTCTCTCTCTTTCACTCGCTCTATCCATCTCTCACTTATTTCTCTCCTTCCCACATAACACACACACACACACACACGACATCTTAGTCCCCAGTGTGTTGTTATGTGATTCTCCTGCACAATAAATGTTCTCTATACATGTTCCTTTGTGTGTTCTCTCTGACTTCTTATTTGCTTCTTTTGAACAGGAGTAATGTTAGCATGGCTAACAGTCCTTATCGTATGAGTATCGTATCGTATGAGTTTTTGGATATGCACTTTCCTCCCCGGATATCACTGGATTTTGACAAAGGCTTACTCTGTAAGAAAGGAAAATTAGTTAATCTAAACCAACTCAAAAGGGAAATAAAAAAGCTTCTATTTATTGGAAGCTGAGTTGAAGCTCAAAAATACTTTTGCTATTTAAAAACACATAAATATGACAAATAAACAACAGTTTACAAAAAGGTTTGATTGCTTAAAATTATTTAATTATTTAACATTCTGTAGTATTTATTATTATTTATTCCTTTATTATTCTAGGTTAATGTTGCTTTATAAATATATAGTAAAATCCTGTTTGTTTGTAAAACATTAAGTAATGTTAATTTATACATCTATTAAATGTTAAAAAGAACCAGCAGCCTATATGTAGAATTAACCAAGATTAATAAATATTGATTAATAATTATTTTGTTAGCTATTACCTTAATTAATGTTACACCTTTTTTTAAAGTGTCAACATTTCTTTCATAACGACATTATTCCTTTATGCCAACGGTTTCTCTCTTTTGTTTTATGCTGTAAGTAATCTGGTTGTGATTAATGGTGATACTGCATGCATGTAGACCATTCATCTTACTTTACAAGATCTATCTGCTAAACTTTCATCTGTTTGTCGGCTCCAGATGTGCTAAATTGCCAGGATGAGTGACAATCTGTTAATCTTTAGTGTAGTTAAATGTTCCTGGCAATTACATTTAGTATTTTGTAGACTGAGAAACACCAACTAATTGAAACAAAAACATTGTGACATAATTTACCAGTGTAAACACAGTTATGCATAACTAGACTTACCCAGACATTTAATGGTTCACCTCTCTTATATACGTGTATTGGTTGCTTTTGGTGAAATGCTTAAGTCATCCATAAAATTTCAATCAAGCAAGTGTTTCTTTCTCTGATTTTTATTTGTCTGAGTCGCTTTAAAATGTCAGTTGGCATTAGAGCTTTTGTCTCAGCTGTTTTTTAATTAGATCCTTTTCCTCACTCAGTCCCAATCATTTTCAACACAGTAGCAGAGGATTTCATTCGAGCATTTGGCAGGTGCCAGCAGTTGAGCTTGTACCTTTCAACACCTTGATGTTATCACTACTGAGGGAAAATGCCATAGACAGTTGACTGCACAGCCCAAGCAAACACATACTTCTACAGGGATTTGATTTAAAGGTCTGGTCTAGGTAATGTAGTGCATGTAGGATTGACAATGGAAAGTCTGGCTGTCAAGAACAAAATGTAATATTAACAGTGGAGGCTTAAGTGTTTGAGATTTAGAGGATAAAAGAATTAGAGACTTGAAGGCAGACGTACCTCTAAAATGATGTGTGTGTCACACAATCCTTCAGAAATCCTTCATTCTAACATGCTTAATATTTATATTCATATTGACTTTTTTTGTGAAAACTGTGATACAGTTTTGTTCAGGATTCTTTGATTAACAGAAAGCTCAAAAGAAAATCCTTTATTTAAAATAGGAATCTTTTGTAACAATAAAAATGACTTTACTGTCACTCTTGATCAATTAGTTTTTTTTTACAGAATAAACGTATTAATTTCTTAAATAAAAAATGCATGAAATAGTTATTTTTAGGCCTACCATTATAGTTAAGTGTTCACAAATTCATAAAATGTGGCCTAAACCTGAACAAGATACAAAAAGTTATCTGTACATCTATAGTAATATTAATGTGTGTATATTGCATTGAATATTGTAAGAGGTGCAGCTATAAGGAGGCGGCGAATGTCGACGACAGTATATTCATGTACAGTTTTAACAGTGGGGGTTACTCAGACCATCACCTTCAGGCAAAGCGTAGGGGTCATAGTTCAGTTTCGTAGGAAGGTTAACGGTCACCCACTCCTCCCACATTTACTGCACTTTTCTCTGGCCATCATGCCAGGCCTCGACCCCATAACCGCCATCAGCCACATCTTAGGAATCTGCCGAGAGAGGAGACTAGAGGTCAAAGTTCAAGACCCCACATGGGTGGAGTCACACCATTGCTCACTTTCTCTCTCTTTTATGTCTTTTTTATATATATTGCATTTCTGCATGATTGCAGAGGTTTGAAGTTCAAAGCTACAGATACCAGTGTCAGATAAAGCCACCACATATAGCATGTGCGTAAATAGTAGCATGCTAAAACACATGTGCGAACACACCCCTCCTCTGTCATTAAGGGACATTTTCTAAGCTTCCTGATCCTTCATCAGTGTCTTCCGCTTCATTCCTGATTGGCAGAAACATGCTGACCTCGGCAGACATCTGATTGGATGACCTTAAGGTCTTGTGGTAGCGGTCTACACCCCTTGTCTGAGTGTCTAGGGTGGATGTTTGTTCAGGTCTTTGATTGGCTAGAGCTGACAGGATGGGAAAAAATACAAAGGGACTGGTTAGCTGAAATCTGTATAAACTGTAAGCATACACATTTTGGCATACATCCTCTAACCATCTAAATAAAACATCCACTTTATTATTTTAATAGCTGATGAATGGCACATTGAGGTGAAAAACAAAGACACTGGACGCCTTGAAACATTTTTTATCCATTTGAGAGTTCTGAATGAGTAAAGCTTATTTCCATGTGCATATAATATATATATATATATATATATAGAGAGAGAGAGAGAGAGAGAGAGAGAGGTGTATATAGGTACATTTAAGTGTAAGTATATTTAAATTTTTTATAAGATATATCTCGTAATCTCAACACAATCCTGTTTTGTGTTATCACTTATGTTATAATGTCGCACTGCCCCCTGCTGGATAAGATATGTAGTGACCTTCACAGAAAATATGATGTTCCATATCGATATTAAGCATATTAGAATATTCTGTTTAAAATAAATTGATTCGAACCACTTCATAATGTTTGTATATATAAACTCCATCTAGAATATTGACATTTACGGTTCCAAGATATCACCACCTAATTTACTTTTTTATGACGTATTTATTTATTTAAGTTACATTACATTCTATGTGAGCATTCTGCTAATAGACATCATACAAAAATGTGTACTATGCATATCTACAACTAATTATAGTCAATTATCATTAATGTGCTTTTTATGTAGTTAGACATATTTGAAGCAAGGAATCTCAGAAATGCCCTATTTAATCATGCTATTTTTAAACAGCACTAATGGAATGCCTTTTTTAATATTTGCATCTTTCATATTTAAATGTACATATATCTATATCTTTCAGCTATATGACGGTAATTAACATAACTAATAAACTGCACATTATTAGATGACTTTTCCCAAACAGTACTGATTGCAGAATGAATATGCCACACCTCGCTGCCATTGAACTGCATAACAGTGATGGCAATTAGTAAATATTCTTTGATGGAATAAAATACCAGACCATTGATAAAATACCAGTGTGACTTCAACACCTAATCCAGACATTTCCAGCATGTCAATTTCTTATTCATGCTCATGTGTCATGTATCTTTTACGTGGAAAAACATCCAGCCATTTTTACTTACTCCAGCCTTAATGTGGTGGTAATTGAGGTCTTGGTGAGCTGCACAATGAATTGATTCAAACTATTGTGACATGGAATGCTTCTCCGGTTAATTTGGAGCGAGTCCAAAGGTTTTGTTCAGCATTTGAATGCATATTATTGACTGGTCATATAGGACGGAATGGGTGCACATTTCCTGGAGATTATTGTACACTCTCATTGGTCAGCCTTTCCCTGCTTCTTCTCTGTTTATAAGACTACAATGAGGGGGAAAAATCAATTTGTTAACTATCTAATAATTTCTCAGTTATGCATCAATATTTCAAGACCAGCCACCACATTAAAGGTTTACTTATCAAATCATAGTAATTCAGAAAAGAAGTCCACTTTAAAAAATAATTTTCATCTTCTGGCACATGTTAAGAAACCTAAGGCACCTTTGGTAGGACTTCTGCTCCTCTTTCAGTTGGGCCTGTCGTTCTGTTGCTATGAAACACTGAAGAAGGTTATTAGTGAATGAATGAAGGTGGGTGCTGTGTGTTAATATATTAAGTACGCAATGCATTGAGTTCATTATAAGGAATGTCTTTGTGAGTATGTTTATTTGCACATGGTCAAATGTATAAAAACCCTGCATTGTGCTTGGACTTTAGTGAATGATTGTAAGATGTCCTACTTCACTCTTCTCTTTTTAGCCTTCGGCATCCTGAGCAGCTTCATGCTGAGGGAGGTTACGGTTCTCAGATTGCCACTTCCTGATGACAGTGATCCTGATAGATTTACATGGGGACAGTTTCCTGAGGTAAGTGCTTTATACTCTTTCTTTTTCTTTACTACCTTTACTTTTTTGGGTTGGAATATACAGTATGTGCGGAATTGTGGATTGTGTCATAGTTTGCCTAAAACATATAATGTAATTAAAAAAATTATATAATTTATAGATCCTGATAGATTTACATGGGGACAGTTTCCTGAGGTAAGTGCTATATACTCTTTCTTTGTCTTTACTACCTTTACTTTTTTGGGTTGGAATATACAGTATGTGCGGAATTGTGGATTGTGTCATAGTTTGCCTAAAACATATAATGTAATTAAAAAAATTATATAATTTATAATATATAATTTTGAATTCTTATTAAAATGATGATGATGATGATTGTTGTTGTCTTTATCTTTGATCTAAGTCTTCATATCTATTCAATCTATAACTACTGAATAAACTTGATTACGTTAGGTTGCATCATGTCATAATGAAATTATATAATTTTTTTAATAAATTTTTTTTTATTAAAATGATGATCATGATTATTATTATTGTTGTCTTTATCTTTGATCTAAGTCTTCATATCTAATAGTATTGAATAAACTTAATTACATTAGGTTACACCATGTCATTACAAAATAATATAATTTCTAATATTTCATTTTTTAATTAAAATGATGATGATGACGATTATTATTGTTGTTTTCTTTATCTTTGATCTAAGTCTTCATGTATAATATTATTGAAGAATCTTTTTTGCATTCATTTGCACCGTCATTATCAAGTTTTATAATACATCATTTTTATTTTGATTATTATTGTCTTTATCTTTTATCTAAGTCTTCATATCTGATATTATTGAATAAAATTAGGTTGCACCATGTTATTAAAAATAATAAAATAGTTATAGATTTTATATTAATTTTACATTTTTATTTTGATTAAATTTTGATAATTATTATTGCTGTTATTGTTGTCTTTTATCTATATCTTCATACTGTGCCTGATATTACTGAATAAACATGATTACATTTTGCACCAAAAAAACCCAAAACATTTTAAGGGTCAGAGCAAGCAGAAATATTTCTTTATAAGAAGATTCTTTATAAAAGTAATAAAAAATGTGAAGAATTGTAGGACCAGCTAATGTTAGTACCCTCTATACTTCTGCTTTGCATTTTAAAGTGGATTTTATAAATGCAAATGATCAAATTAAATATAATAATAATAATAATAATAAAAACAATAATTAATAAAATAATAATTGGAAATTTGTAAAAATTGTGAATGCAACTTCTTAGTTTGGAAGTGACATCAGTGACTTGTATCAGTACATTATTAGTCCACTGATTATCAAATCTGATTTTCATCCTTTCTTCTTCTTCTACATTTTTGTTGTCAAAGAACACTCAAGAGATTCCCCGGAGTCTGGAGATGGAAGACTTCACTCTTAATGTAGCCCCAACCAGCAGCCGTGTCAGCTCTCCCACCATTCTGCGACTTCACCCCATAATAAAAAAACCAACACACCTGCATGCCAACCTCCCCCTTCGCTTTGGGCGGGATGCACAGATGAGCGCAAGGGACCGTGCTTCTAAGTCCACTATCAACCTTCCTCAGCGCTTCGGCCGGTCCTGCACTATGTGTGAGCGCTCAGGGCCTGGACCCTCAGCCACCCTCCCACAAAGGTTTGGGAGGGGGAACATGTTCACTTTAGACCCTTTCCGTGCATTGACTCTCTACACACGCAAACCTGAATCACCCTTTCCATAAGAATGGTAAACTTTAATATTTCTGGTATCAACTGAAACTGTCATGGGTATTGTTTTATAATCATGTTTGTCTTTGTGTGTGTGTGTGTGTGTGTGTATATATATACTGTATATATATATATATATATAAAATTTATATAACTAAAATTATATTAATTATAATGTGTATGATTAATATATAAATTACATAATTTTTTTATATATAATGTGTATATATAAGTATTAATTTAATGGAATTTCTAACAAATTGTTTTATTTGATTTCTCTCGCAGGACTCAAGTCCACGACTATGTGTTTGAAACAGTAGAAGACTCAGAAGAAACTGTAAAGAGAACAGACTACACAGCTTTAGACTAAAGAAGCCCACAAAACAACAGCTGTTTATGAAAGATGTTTTGTTAATCAGTTTTATGAATTTCCTATTCTCTTCATGAGAAATTATGAACTGATTAAATTATGAATAACACTATACTGGTGAGAGTGTGTTCTTTTTGTGTGTGTGTGTGTGTGTGTGTGTGTGTGTGTGAAAAACATTGTATTAATCTAAGGAACCTTTTCCACTACAAAGAACCTTTTATGCAAGGGAAATATTCCTCTGATGTTAAAAGTTCTTAATGGAACCATCGATGCTAATAAAGAACCTTTATTTTTAAGAGTGTTGGAACAATC
The DNA here is from genome assembly GCF_001515645.1 of Sinocyclocheilus grahami. NCBI lineage: Eukaryota > Metazoa > Chordata > Actinopteri > Cypriniformes > Cyprinidae > Sinocyclocheilus > Sinocyclocheilus grahami. The sequence goes on from NW_015505504.1 coordinate 1,001,289, forward strand.
CAACACCCATAATTGCATCAAGGTTCCTTTCGTTTATGCATTAAAAAAAGCAACTCATCTTTCACCTGCAAATGTACAATGCTTAATGAGGTTGAGGTGTTATAAATATGCTGTTTAATAAACTGGAATGTTTCAAGTTGATCCTCTACAAGATGGCCTGCTACAGGTTGCTGAGGAACAATGCGACATGGCATTTGCCAAACACACACACACACACACACCTCTAACCAAGAATAATGATATAAAACACCTTCCGTCCTACAGATGCAGGTGCACAAGATGCAAAAGATATATCATCCCTCTCTGCTTAGCTTTAAAGTCTTATTTAAGTTTTCAAACAAGAGGGGACCAAACCTTCCCCCTGACAGTGATTTCGACCTGCAGGGAACAAATTATATGAAAGAGAGCTGGTGTTTGCAAATATCAAAACCATTCCTTGCTCTCAGTTTTTCAACCTCCAGGATTCATCTTGTGAGATATCCATCACTAGTTTCACAAAACCTCATGAGGTGAAGCTTTACACAAAATACTTGCAGCAGTTCTCTTGCTATAGACTAATGCCGCTTAAACAATCTGAATGAAACACTATATCCAAAAGCATCTAACTGCATCAGCAATGTGCAAAACTGGTACAAAAATCTAAACTGGACAGCACATGATCAATTTTTCAGTTTTTACTTAATAACAAATATATTACAAACAAACACTTATTTGGGTGTAAGAAGCACAGTGGTTCTGAAAAAACGGTGTTGTGTTTACTTTGAAAAAAGATTAACTGAGGAATTGTTATTAATTTTCACAAATAAATACAAGAAACAGCAAGTAACACATTGAATTAAATGTGAAACTTTTGTCAAAAAGAGCAATAACAATCAGGCAAAATATACAAGACAAGAGAAAAAGAACCCTTACCATTTACAAATTGTCCAACAATGGAGCAATCACCAACCTGTTACAAATAACAAAACAGATAAATCACATTTTGTTACTGATAGACGAGCCCCCAAATTCTAAGACTGAAATAGTATTGTCTTGTAAAACGTACAACAATTTGTTCAGTTACTAAATCCAATCTATGTTCCAAAAGTACAACTGAAAGTATAGGTGTCACGAATCTGGTCCATGTACTTCTAATTTCATTGACTCTCGCACTACACACTGTTGCACATCACCCCGGACTACATTTCCCATCATGCATTGCACTGATTGCACTCAGCACGAATTGCACACACCTGATTGCTCTGATTGCACACAGCTGTTTCTAATTACCTCATTCACTATATAACACCCACTCTAACCACATTTCTCTGCTGAGTATTGTTTAGCCTGTACCCCTTTCCGAGTCTCCGTGTTTTCCTAGTTTTTGCCTTGCCTTGTCTGTTTTCTCCGGTTTTGATCTTCGCCTGTTTTCCTGGATTCCTCCCTTTAGCCTTGCTCCTGTGACTCTGTCTGCTGTTCGGTGACCTACGCTAGCCCGGTGACTATTCTTGTGTTTTGCCCGCCATATACCTGTTTGCCAGTGTTTTGACCCTGCCTGTTTACCACGTCTCTGAAATAAAGCTTTGCATTTGGATCCGAACGTCTCACGTCTCGTCAGCCCTGTTACAATAGGCCTATAATTCACATCCACCATGGTCAGACTGATTTTGAGGATGTATTTGTGAAAAAAAAAAAAGGTTTCAGTTGCACAGAAACTGAAAACTGGATTGGGGAAAAGCAGTTAGCCATGGTGTTAAACTGAGTGAAGTGTTTTTGATTTGACAAATAACATCCTTGAGTATTAATAGCGCAATAGGCCTATAATTCACATCCACCATGGTCAGACTGATTTTGAGGATGTATTTGTGAAAAAAAAAAAGGTTTCAGTTGCACAGAAACTGAAAACTGGATTGGGGAAAAGCAGTTAGCCATGGTGTTAAACTGAGTGAAGTGTTTTTGATTTGACAAATAACATCCTTGAGTATTAATAGCACAGTAAAGGTGGGTGCACGAGCTCTTTTATTTCTAGAATACACTGAGATTAATATACTCAGTGTATTCTATAATAATATTAATATAATTTCGTTACGGTATTATAGCCTAAGATAACATTTAAATGTATATATATATTTTGCATTTGCAGAACGACTTTAATCCGCGATGTTTTATTCAATCGATGAGTATTTTAGAAAGTTAGATTTCCTGACGTACATTTGCGAAAACAATGTCAATCGGTTGTGGCAATACTATGGTACACTGATAATGTCAGATAGTACCATGGCATTTGCTTTACTTAATATAACCTATTATTATATTAATAATATTACTTAATATAATATTTTTAAAGGTTTATTCATGAAAGTCAATTTCTGTAGACACATACATATCTTGCGAAAACAAAATCAATCGGTTGTGGCAATACTATGGTACACTGATAATGTCAGATAGTACCATGGCATTTGCTTTACTTAATATAACCTATTATTATATCAATATAACAAAGAGTGAAAAATTTAAGGGGGTCTGAATACTTTCCGTACCCACTGTATATCTTTTTGCCAGATCCTTTTGTTGTGAGCATTAGAATGGGAGAAGACTTAGCAAAAGGAAAGAAGATCTCTATTCAGAAATGCTCTCAGTGTCACACTGCTGAGGCTGGTGGCAAGTACAAAGTTGGTCCAAGCCTAAATGGATTCTTTGGTCGCTTGACTGGCCAAGCACCTGACTACCTTTACACACAGGAGAACGTGGAGAAAGGTAAGCGGTCACGGAGTTGCTATATAGAAAAAATACTTTCATTATGTTAAAGCATGCAAACGTGCAAACAGGGTAATGCTTTCAGTTTAATCTTGGATATATTTAAAACCACATTATCCTGTTCACAATTCGGTTCACACTAATACATTAATAAATATATAAAGAAAACAGCATTTTTCATATTTCAGCATTGCTTTGGTTGATTTAGGTGTTGTTTGGAAGGAAGACACACTTATGGAGTATTTAGAGAATCCTAAGAGGTACATTCCAGGGACCATGATGATCTTTGCTGGGATCCGGAAGAATAAGGAAAGGGTTAATCTGATAGCATATTTAAAGAAATCCACATCATCCACTTAAAACTGGTTTTCTCACAGTTTAATCATATGTTATTAATATGTTATTATTAATAATAATAATACATGTCAATCAAAAATATGAATTAATTGATTAATTAATGAATTTGAATATATTAGCAATGCATATTTTAATACGAATGAAAGACATCCCTTACTGATTGATATACTGCACCTAACAATTCTCCTGTCCACCAGCAGAGCTCACTGTTTCCTCATTGGGCGTTCATTATTTTTGCAACACCTGCTCAGTGTTTCTTAAACTAATCACATATTCAGATTATGTAAATACATGATATATGACAACTATCATACTCACATTATAGGGACTTTTCATGGAATGCTTTGCATATTCAATAAAACTTTAAGTTTATAACCTGAGTGTTCTTTTGATGTAATATGTAATTCCGCCATTTAATAACATGTCATACATTTGGCTGTTTAAAGTATTCTACTATCGCTGTGTAGCTAATGTATGGTATGTAATTAGCATTCCGTTATATTTCAGGCATTTTTCTTACACTTAAAGAACTGGTGCCTATCCAGTAGAACGGGAAGGGTGAATAGAGATGTTTCTGCTCATAATCCGACTCAATTTAATCCTAAAGAAATCTTAATCTGTTTCACATGAAGTTGTCATTTACACTTGCTGTTAAAATAATGGCAATACAGAACACTAGTTCATATTTACCAAGTGTATTCCTTTGTGTTCATGTATCAGCCAATGAATAAAAACATAAAACAGAGAATGAATGAATATTTATTTATAGTGATCTTTTTTAATATATCTTTTCAAATGGTTGATCTTGGAATGATCCCTCTAATACAAGGAAATTGTTTCTGATAGAGAATTTAACGATTTGTCATGATTTCAATTTCCAAAGAAATTGTGTAAACTTCTACAATGCAATAATGATTGATATCAATATATACAAATAGTTAATGCTACACTCATGTCGTCATGTGTGAAAATGACTCTCTTTTAAAACATACCTCAGGTTCAGTGGTTTCGTACATTCCACTGAAGGGAGGATTCCCTTTCATGTGCAGATGGGTGTAGGCAATGAACTAAATCCCAGGCAACCCTAGGATGGCATGCAAAAGAGCAGATTTGTCTAGCATAAATTAATCATAGCATCACTGATTCCCTATTCCTTTCATTAGACTTTATGTTGTCCTCAAAATATGTTGCTCACCCAATATCAGATGGTTATTTTCCGGGTTAGTGGATGGTTCAATTAATTTGACTATAATAGACAGACAGGCGATAGATAGATAGATAGATAGATATTTGAACTGCTTACCTGTGCGTACCTGAATTACATAATAATAGCTTCTGTTGTGTTTTAAAATGCCGTCTCTCAATAGGCTACATGTCAAGTTTCGATGGATTTTAATTGGCTTTCTAAACGTCAATCACCATTATGCCCCGCCCACCTCCTGCTCACCTCACCGCGGAACTCAAAACACAGCTCGAGGTTCAAACCTGAGCTGGAAGCCGTAAACTTAAAACCTGCGGTCTCCTCCACCTTCCGCTTCACTCTCGAATTACATCGGTGCGTCACGGACATTTCGTTCGAGATAACCTTCCCAGAAGCGAAGCTACCTAAGATCTGACTTCGGCAGGTAGAAGAAGTGGGATGGTAAACCCGGTGACAGTCACTTGGTCTAACATGTAAATGTGCTGAAAAGGCGTTTTTATAAGTGGACCGTCAGTGACACGACAACAGAGCCGCCGCGCCACGCTGTCACTCTGAACCTGCAACTGCGGTAGGCTCGGAGTTTGTGTTCACTTTACGCACGGAGACGCTTTAGTCTATCTTTGAATTATCAAACAAGTCTTGGCTTGTTGTAAGAGAATTATTGTAACTGTGATTCATGGGAAACCTCTTAACCATGGATGTACATCCGAGCATAAATATGATTATATTATATATTAAGTGTGTTTTGTTAAAAACTCAGCCCTGATCACCAATTATTGCGTGTGGTTTGTTTTGAGTTTATTGTCTGTCGTCTTAGAAACCCTGTTCGTTCTGTTTCCTGTCCTCATCATGGATAGACTGACTCATCGATCTGACTAATTTTACACCGTTTTTCTTTTACTAAGTCTGTTTCTCGCTCTGTTTGACCTCAGGCAGCTTTGCAGTTCATGTTGAGAGGTTGAAGATTTTTCTGTGGTGTCATTTACGATGTGACTGATCTGTTTGGTCAAAGTCATCAGCGCATCGCGTTGCTGTGGCAACGAAAAGGGGCCCGCATCGAGTAGCCTACAAGCGTTCAGGTGGCGCCAGGAATGCAAATATTGTGTGTAGTATAATCCTTTTGTTCTTATTTTGTGTAGCTGTTTTGTTATTCATTTAATTGGAATCAACGTCAAATGTTGCTCCCCTTAATTATGATCAAGATGGCTTTAGTGTAGTGTGAATTTAACGGTGCTAAGTGCTAAGACTTTTAAAAATGTTTTTATTGACTTAAAGGGAAAGTACACCTAAAAATGAAACTTCTGTCATCATTTACCATATTGGTATGGTTTCCTTTCTTCTGTGGACGGAAAAGGAGCTGTTAGGCAGAACAGCCTCAGTCACAATTCGCTTTCATTGCATCTTTTTTTTCTCCATACAATGAACGTGAAAGGTAGCTGAGGTCATCATTCTGCTTACTGTCTTATTTTGTGTTCCACTTTAAGGTTGCAAAATGCAAATATTGTGTTGTATAATAGTTTGACATCTCATTTGATGTAGTTTTTAGTACCATTGATTTGGTTAATTGTTTATTTTTAGATAATGAGAAACATTGTCAAACATTGTTCCCCATCATATTGTCGTCATGATCACTGTGGTTTAGTGGGACTTTCAGAGTGTTAAACTGAAGGCTTTACATGTTTTGAAATGAATTATGTGGCTTATGAGTTGTTTCAGTATGTTTTTCCTAAATGTACTCGTACACAACAATAGGCTAAAACAAACTGCTTTATATCATACAGCCAGACAATAGTTCATACAGATCATATTTTTAAAAACATATCTGTGGCCTTTTTTCGGAGTTGGAAGTTAGATGTCAAATGTTGTTTGAAGAAGTGAAGCCTAAATGATAGTCAAGTCAAGTCACCTTTATTTATATAGCGCTTTATACAGTAAACAGTCGATTTTTCAGTTAAAGTCAGTTCATCATTGATTCAGTGATGTCTTTGATGATGATACATGGTGTCATTTGCTGTCTAACCAATGTACTTAAATTGATAAGCTTTTGTTGCCCCTGTGAGATCATACTTACTAATTCATGTGACTGAAGCATCTTTCAAAGACCTCAAGGGGTATATCACTATAAAATGTGGTCGTGATTTTAACAGTAAAAGACTGTAAAAATGCTACAGTAAAAACCTGTTAATTAATTTACAGCAAGTTTCCGTACTATATACGATGAATACCTGTAATTTACGTTTAAAAGAACAAGTCATTGTATAATTTACAGTGAAAAACCGTACATTGACATTCCCAGAATGACACTTCACATTTGATGTATTTTCATTGAAATAACGGTTTCTTCTTAGTTTTTTCGTATTAGTTGTGTACATTAGGGTTTTATCTTACATCTAATGTTGTTAAATTAATGCTTATTGCATTATTTCAGTATCATGTGTGTTAAACATGATGGTGTTTAGCGTTTGTGTGAATGGCACTGTGTACCTATATATGTGATCCTGGACCACAAAACCAGTCATAAGGGTAAATTTTTCGATATTGAGATTTATACATCATCTGAAAGCTGAATAAATAAGCTTTCTATTGATGTATGGTTTGTTAGGATAGGACAATATTTGGCCAAGATACAACTATTTGAAAATCTGGAATCTGAGGGTGCAAAAAATGTTTTTTTGATAAAATCGCCTTTAAAGTTGTCCAAATGAAGTTCTTAGCAATGCATATTACTAATCAAAAATTAAGTTTTGATATATTTACAGTAGGAGATTTACAAAATATCTTCATGGAACATGATCTTTACTTAACATCCTAATGATTTTTGGCATAAAAGAAAAATCAATAATTTTGACCCATACAATGTATTTTTGGCTATTGTTACAAATATACCCCAGCGACTTAAGACTGGTTTTGTGGTCCAGGGTCACATATAAAAATGTACCTCCTCAGCTTGTGGAAAAGCTGCTTGTGATGAGCCAACGTGATCTCATGATAATTCGTATATATTATACGTAAAATGTGTTTCTATAAAACGTACATTTACTTAAGTTTTTACAGGCACTAAAACGTACAATACTTACGTATTTTCAGCATTTTAACGAACAAAACTGACGTATTGACAACACCTAAAAATGAATCCTTATGAATATTGAAATCGGGGCATTAATTGTATTAGTTTTGAATTATCATATGAATTAACTTATTTTCAATTGCATTATTAAATAGTTTACTCGGGCATGATTAAAAACGTACAAAAGTGTACGTTTTGTGCTTGTAAATGTTACGTATTAATACCTACGTATAAACGAGACCAGGCTGGATGAGCTTTGGTTCATCATGTGACTTTCTCATTACCACCTGTTTTTGGTAGTTATCAGTGTATGGTACAAAACAGATATTAGTATTTCAATCAAGTTTTTTTTTACTGTGAATTTAAGTTAAGTATGTAAAACCCAAAATGTGGCTACAATATTTTTTTGTGGTAAAGTTTTAGCAACCACAGCTGCTGGTATTTTACCGTAAATGTCAGTTTTTTTTTTTACAGTGTTGGTTTTTCCCCCATGAAGTCACTGACTTTGTCATCTGCACTTTTCATTTGACCCTCACCCACAATAAGCTGTTCATTATTCAACTCAACAGCTTTATTCCTTTTAATCTATTTTGCCAATCTAATGAGGAATCATTAAAATGAGTTTGTATTTGTCATAACTGTATCTTCAATATGCTTCCTTGCCCTTGGTCCCACTGTACAGCCCTCAACCTAGAGCCCATTTACTGTAATGACTAATTTACGAGTTAATTATTGACATGTATTGTAAAGGGCCAGTCCTCATATTTTGTGCATATTTGTGTGTGTGTGTGTGTGTGCATTAGTACTTACACCCACATTCTATGCTTTACACAATACACACCATAAAAGTCAGTATGGAAAATGTCAGTTTCCGTTGATGGTTTTGCATTGTTTGGCCCTACAACTAACTCTGACCATATTGTGTTGGCGTTCTCTTCTCCTATGTTTACATTATAGGTTTCTCACCCTCATCAGACAAGAGAACCTGTTTTCAATGCCACACATGCAATGTTTACCACTCTAACACAGGGATCAGGGACTGACAATCTTTATTAAATGGATGATTCTGGCTCAGAAATTTAATTTGATTCTAGAGAGAATGAGAGGTAAATATACATGTCAGAAAGTTAGAGTATTTGAGACTTTTAGGCGATTAAGAAAAAAAACTGAATTAAAGAAAAAAAAAACATTTTTTTCCTCCAACTTAAAAGCCATATAAAAACACATATACAAAGGAATTAAAAAGATTTTTGAAGGATCATGTGACACTGAAGACTGGCTGTGCATTACAGTAATTTTACCCCACTTTGCATCATGGCTAACTCTACTATCGCTGTAGTATTTGTGTGCTGTGACTGTCTTTTGAATCTGTTCTCAGCATTATAATAGGAAAGAAAAGGGTTAAAGGAAAACACTGCCTTTTTTTATTTGCATGTCTTCCTGACCTGACCGTGGGAGCTTATAATTGCACAAGGAAACTTAACCTATTTTGGGAGAGTCTTGATTTTATGAGTTTATCATAAAAGATTTAGCAACACATTTCCACTGATTAGAAGAAATGTAAATAACCTTAAGTATATATCAACCTTGCATGCAGGGCAAATCCGGCTGAAATGTTTGTAGTGTGTACAAATGTCGTTGAGATGCAAAATCACAGGAATTCATTTTTCCCTAAACACCACCATGGTTTCAGACATGCACGCATACTCGTCTACATACCTCAGTCTAGCTTTAGACAAGTTTGGCTCTGCAAACTAAACAAAAAGCCGACTTTGAGTTCAGTAACGTTGAGCTGGAGTTACATACAAATTCTCAAACACACATACATTTAAAAAGAAGCAAGTGAATGCCCTTGAATACTCAGAAACATACTGTGAGTGTATGTGTGGAATAACAACATGTGTATCCTAAGGCTAGAGTGGCTCACATATAAGAGGAGCTTTTGTGCGTGCGGTCTGTCTATTCACCACAAATTTGCCCTGGTGACTCATCATGAGAATGACCTGACCATTAGTAGTCTTTGGTGTCGTTCTCTCACTCTGTCTCTCTCTCCTATCCACATACTCCCTCTTTATTGCTTTATCCTAAAGATTTTTCAGTGTAGGTGTGGATGGTAAAGTCATTTTTAGAGGTTAGTGGTCACTCTGAAGTAGTTTGCAGGTTGTTTGAGTGGGATATTTTGGTTGCATGGAACAGACCTGTTTGTAAAAATTGCAAACGTCTCTCACATGACATTTAGACTTTATAAGTTCTACAGTTTGGGTTTGTGATGTCAAATTAAAGGGGTCATATGATGCGATTTCTATTTTTCCTTTTCTTTAGTGTGTTATGTAGCTATTTGTGCATGTATAAGATCTGCAGAGTTACAAAGCTCAAAGTCTCCCACAAAAGGATTTATTCTATCTAAAAGAGAAGGCTGATCCAGACCGGGCTAAAACGCCTCATTCAAACACGCCCCCACATCTCTACGTCACGATGTGGAAATATTTGAGTAATGCCACCCAAATGTTCACGCAAAGAAAGAAGGCATGGTTTCAGGAACCGCAGTAGTGTTGATGCAGCCATGCCAGGGAGACGCTGTGTGTTTCTGTGCGAAAGCAAAAGCACTTTATTTGGCCTTCCGGAAGTAGATGCCATGAGGAATCATTGGTTAAGATTTATTTACAACAGAACAGCACAACCCAGATGTTCGAATATGTGCAACGCATTTTATGGACGACAGTTTTGTGAACCTAGGAGAGTAAGCCTACAAGGCTGGCTGTGCAAAGGCTATTTTTAAAAAAATGGGTCAGTTCCAACTTTGCTATGACAATTTGGCGCTTATTCTGAATCAGCTACTGTAAGTATGTTTTCTTAATAGTTTAAGTATTTGCTATTGACTGTTCAAATGTGGAGTTTTGCGCCATGTAGAGTATCGCGTTCTGTGTGTGTGTGCGTGAGAGAGAGACAGGGTCACATCACAGTGGAGTCAGCTTTCTTAATTGCGGCTTGTGTATTGCAAATACATACGAGCATCATCACTGTGTCTGTCACGCCACTCTGTTCCCCTTTCGGGCTTGAACTGATGGTAAAATTAAGGACATTATTTACATTTCTTTACATTTATGTTGAAAGCTGAAGCTCGCGATTATGGAAAGGGGCGTTACATTTCCGACGCGTGCTTGTGGTGTTCGGCCAATCACAATGCACTGGGTCAGCTGGCCAATCAGAGCAGACTGTGCTTGTCGGAAGGAGGGGCTTTGTAGAAAACGACAGAGAGAGGCGGGGCATAGAGGACCTACAATGTGTTTTTTGAACACTAAAGCATGTCAACATATTCTGTTACACCAAATGCACAAAATAATGATCTTTAAAATAACATCATATGACCCCTTTAATGCGTCATGCGTCAAGCGTCAACCCTCCAAAAACTGTGGTCCAGTCAGGTTCATTTTTGGAGGTATCGGAATCAAAACCTCTCACAAATGCTTTAGGCCATTTATGCCTTTATGCCACTTTCATTTATACTGTACATAAAAAACACATGAATGAGCATCAAAACTATATGTGAATGGAGCCAAGGAGCCAAGGAGCCAAGGACCTAAAGTATCAAGGAAGCTATATATTTTCTTGTTTGACTACCCATTTACTTTGGATAAAAATTATGTTTGTGACATTTAAATAATAGTTTTTAACATTTTACAAATCAAAATAAATTATTAAAATATTATCTGGATAACAAGTTTATTGAAATAAAAAATTTGAGCCTGCATCGGATTGCCTGGGAATATGAACGTTTCATCATGGTCTTATGCATTGTTGTAGTTTATAATTTTTTCTTTTTATTTATTTTATTTCCTTTTTATTCCTTTTTTATTCCAAAAAAGAGGATAAAGCAGATATTTCTTGTCATAGGTTTAGTTTCTACTTGTCATTTCCTGACTTTCTTAGCCTCGCTCACACTTGTTCTTGCCTGTCTCTGTTGCCCTCTGTTGGCCATATTATGTAATTCGGGTACTGTAATTTTGTATTGAGTGTTGCCTGTTTTTGTCTCCATAGTAAGTTAATTGCAAGATGAGTACAGAAGACCAAATTGCACCACTGTCTCCCAAGACATCACCCGCCACAGCAACCATAACACCATTTACACAACGAAAAGAGAGTAACTCCTCATCGGAAGACAACAGACAGGTAAGACAAACTACTTCAGATATTTACTGAGGACTTAATTGATGTTTGCTAAAACATCTATCCCCTGATTCACAGACAAGGCTTAAGCCTAGTCCTAGACTAAAATGTAAATTTGAGCTGTTTCAACTGAAAGAAACTTGCACTGACTGATCTTAAAACATGTCAGTGTCTTTGTTTTGTCTTAAGATGCACACCACGAATGCTTTTTTATGGCATGTTTATAAAAATTACTTAAATGTCCTAATTGAACTATGGCCTAATCCTGGTTTAGGCTAAGCCCCGTTTATGAAACCAGGCCCTAGTGTGCGGGGTTTTTTTTTTTTGCCATAGTAGTGGATATGATGGTCGTTTGATGCAGTTGGTATTGCTGTAATTGCTCTGTATGCTTTAAATCAACATCTACATCAGCAGTTTTTAACTCTCTTAGAAAAAAGTACATGTTCTTTCTTCCACAGATTTTTAAAAGTTAAACCTCTTTTATCTTCTTATTCTTTAGGACAGCTGGGAGTTGGTTGAGGACTTGCAAGGATTGACAGGAAATATTCAGAAGCCTGAGAAGCAGGAAGGTTTGCTGTTGAAAAAGAGGAAGTGGCCAATGAAAGGCTGGCATAAGGTGATCACATGATATTGTCATTTGAATATATATTACACCTAAGGGTGCTAAAAATGCTTTTCTCCTTGTCTGTCTATGTTTAACAGAGATATTTCCTGCTTGAAAGGGGCATCCTTACATATGCCAAGACTGGGACTGATGTGAGTGTGACAACATAGTCTCATCCACATGCTACACACAAGTTCTTTAAGGCCTATGTGGAGTAAACTTGCTTAAATCCTGTCAGTGATGCTCTTTTGTTGCTTACCGTGTGATTGATTCCTCAGCTGAAGAAGGGGAGGTTACGAGGTCGCATTGATGTTGGTCTCTCTGTCATGGCCATGAAGAAGAAGTCAATGTGCATCGACCTGGACACAGAGGATAGTATCTATCATCTCAAGGTATTGGCATACACTCAAACAACACATGCTCACCTACACATGGTCTCATTTTGAGAATGCACATTAGCTGTATTTATGGTGACATTCACAGGCAAAGACTCGGGATCTGTTTGAGCAGTGGGTGACTCAACTACGTCATCATCGAACGTTCCGTCAGAACGAGATCACCATGGAGCCTCCCGAGCGACCGCTGCAATCTGACCCCACCGCCAACAGACGAGTATTTACCCTCCTTATACAGTCGTCATAAAGTCAGCCTTTAGACCCAACATCCCATTAAACAGGATAAGAACGTGTAAAGCTGTAAGGAAAGTTACAATAATAACGAGAGATGCTGAAATTTTGCCTGAAACTGACAGTTTACTACTTCAGTTATTAAAATATGTCATGGCTGATATTGTGTTTTATACTGTGCCTTTAAAAACATCAATAAAGTTTTACATCTGGAATTTTACATGATTTGTTGAATCAAAACATCTGGATGTACAGTATGAAAATTAGCTTGTTTATGGTACTTGGCATAAGAAAAGAGTTTGAATTTAAAGTAATAAGAATTTGCGCACAATATCATGTCGCTAGACTGAACACTAATTAAAATAAAATTAATAATTACTGATGTGCATATTTATGTGCAATTACTGGGTTGCATATTGTGCACCCTTAATAACAACAACAATATTGAGTAAGTCAGTAAGACTTTGTTTTAAGTCATAATAAAGACTTTAACATTGTTTCAAAAACATATATATACTGTATATGTTTTTAAATAAATTGAATAAAGTTCTTTTGAACTTTCTATTAATCAAAGAATCCTGAACAAAAAGTATCATGATTTCCACAAAAATAAGCATTACACCTGTATTTAATATTGATAATAAGAAATGTTTCTTGAGCACCAAATCAGCATGTTAAAATTCAGCTACCTTTTAAAATATATTAAATTTGTTTTTACTGTATTTATGATCAAATAAATGCAGCCTTAGTCAGCATAAGAGACTTCTTTCAAAAACACTGAAATATCTTACTGACCACAAATTTTTTTTAATGGTACTATAACTCTTTCCTATTATTTCCAAGTGACACAGAAAGTCACACAGCAATATACGCAGAAAACACATTTCGTGTTTTTTCTCTTTTTTTACCAGCGTTCATTTCTCTCCAAGCTGCCTTCAGCCCTGTTGAAGAACAGCTGGTGGCAAAACTCTCAAGACATGGATAAGTGCTGCAAAGGTAGATGGAAAAACCTGCACTGACATATCATTCTGCAATATTCATGGCAAAAGTACTGTGCAACTACTACATAGAGAACATTTTAGAGAAGTTGTTTTCCTGATCATCTCTAGGAAAAATTAAACACTGTAACCTTTTTAGATCTGTCAGAGTGTGAGTCAGCTCTGCTGGAATTAAATTTGCTGCTGAAAAATATGGAAGTTCTTCACAGAACGTTCTCAGCACCTGCCATTAACTTACTGCAGGTAGGGCTGTTTGCATGCGTTTCACTGTATCTATGGATTAAATATGTGTTTATGTTTGGTCTGTGTAGGTAGGTTTATTAAATCTGATTAAACATTAATTAGGGGACATCCGGATAAATCCTAAACTATTCATTCATAAAATAAAAATAATTTTTTAAATAATAAAGTGCAAAAGTGTACACTGTTTGGGTTTGGTAAGATTTATGAAATGTTTTTATCTATAGCTCATTATTTAGACAAAAATGTACGTAAATGTGTGTGTGTGTGTGTGGCCCCAGACTGAAAGCTCCAAAAAAGAGAAACGAGGGCACAAAAAATGGAGATCAAAGAATTATAGCAAGGAAAATAAAAACACACAGCAGGTAAAATAGCTCTTTTTCTAATTGCATTGTACACACCAAGACACTGCATCACACACACACACTCTCTCATTCACTTTAACTCTGATCTGTTGTTTTCTAGCCAAATCCTGATGCTTCATCTTCCCATCTGCACGTATCTCACCCGAACTTGATATATTCAGAGCCTGTTTCACCAGATTCATGCCTGGATAGTCCAGACTCACCAACAGAAGCCTCTCGAATGCAGGAGGAGTTCTGTCGGCTTGCTGCCACTGGCGAGTCTGAATGCACACATGCATGGGATATTTATATTAAAGGGGTCATATGATGCGATTTCAAGTTTTCCTTTCTCTTTGGAGTGTTACAAGCTGATTGTGCATAGATAAGATCCCTGAAGTTGCAAAGACTAAAGTCTCAAAACCAAAGAGATATTCTTTATCAAAGTTAAGACTCTGCCACGCCCCCCTAAAATGGCTCGTTCTAACACGCCCCCACATATCTACTTTGTAGAAAACGAAGCGTTTGAGAGAGGCGGGGCATAGAGGACCTACAATAACGTACAGTATTTGAAAAATAATGTGTTTTTTGAACATTAAAGCATATCAACATATTCTGTTACACCAAATGCACAAAATAATGATCTTTAAAAAAGCATCATATGACCCCTTTAATAACTATGTTTTAAAATAAAGGAATCATTTTCAGTAACATTAGTTTTGCTGTAGTATCGAAACTGGTATCGATAATCATGACATTTTACTTGTACTGTTATCGGCTACTGAATTTTTGAGAAGAGTATGATGAAATGACATATACTTTTTCCTCTTTCTCACTTTTCTCCCTTTCTTTTCTTCTACTAGTTCATTCCACTCTTCGGTCAGCGTACACTTCACTTTGCACAGAAAGAGACCGAGTCAGGAACACATTGGATTGTATCAGTGAGAAGGTATAGGCAACAAATTTGTTTATATGCTCAGTTGTTATTGGCCAAAATCAACAAAGCCAATTATGACTCAAATGTTCTCAACTGATCAGGAAGTCCTCGTTGGATCACGCCCTCTCCGGCAGCAGGTGTCCAGTGAGAGTCGAGGGTCAATCCCAGAATCCCTGTCAGAGTTTTTTGACGCTAAAGAGTATCTGCTGTCTGGGAGCTCGTCTGAGAATGAGGTCAGAGAGGCCAAGTGGTCAAATCGCAGATTTGCCTGAATCATCTGTCAGTGATTTAGTGATTTAAAATTGAAATAAAAAATATTTTTCATCAAGAAGAAGGTAAAACACATGAATTTCTTACTGATCATTATATTTTGTATTTTTTTGTGACCAGGCGTCCGATGATGATTCGTATGTCAGTGATGTGAGTGACAGCACGTCAGTGGAGTTTTGCAGGAATGAGAATGGAGTCGCAAAGGAGATTTCAAGTAAGGCACTGTCCAAGTTCACCTTTATGAAGCATCACCTTTCTTTACAACCATAGTTAATGGTTTATGTGTGTTTTTGTGTCTTCAGGTAACGGCAACAACTGTGCAGTGAAGCGGCGAGAGCGTTTGCCGAGTACTCGCATGAACGAGAGCGTGAATCTGTGGAGTATTCTGCGTAGTAACATCGGTAAAGACCTGTCGAAAGTTGCCATGCCCGTCCAACTCAATGAGCCCTTGAAC
This sequence comes from Sinocyclocheilus grahami, assembly GCF_001515645.1. NCBI lineage: Eukaryota > Metazoa > Chordata > Actinopteri > Cypriniformes > Cyprinidae > Sinocyclocheilus > Sinocyclocheilus grahami. The sequence goes on from NW_015505504.1 coordinate 1,017,287, forward strand.
ACCCTGCAGAGACTGTGTGAGGAAGTTGAGTACTGCCACCTGCTGGACACTGCTGCAAACACACACGACCCACACATGCGCATGGTGAGATCAATCATATGCATTCTATCATCATTTACTCACTCTCATTCAAAATGACTTTCTATCTTCAAAACTGTTTTTGTGCTTAAAGGAATAGTTGACTCAAAAATTTAAATGTGCTGAAAATTTACTCACCCTAAGGCCATCCAAGATGTAGATGAGTTTGTATCTTCATCAGGACAAATTTGGAGAAATGTAGCATTTCATCACTTGCTCACCAATTGATCCTCTGCAGCGAATGGGTGCCATCAGAATGAGAGTCCAAACAGCTGATAATAATCCACAAGTAATCCACATGACTCCAGTCAATCAGTTAACATCTTGTGAAGTGAAAGCTAAGTGTTTGTAATAAATTGTCTCAGGTTACTTATGTAACCATGGTTCCCTGTGTAGGGAACGAGACACTGCGCCTTCTAGGGGTCGCTATGGGGACGCCTCGTCGTACCCGTGTCTGAAGCATACATTGAAAAAACACCAACAACACATTGGCCGGCGACAGCCATGACATCACTACCGGTGCGATTATAGTATAAATAGGCCCCCGGGAGAACACATCATCCGCTTCTTCGTCTGAAGCTTGCGTCCAAAGCATGGCAAGAAACCTAGAGGACGCAGTGTCTCGTTCCCTACTCAGGGAATCATGGTTACATAAGTAACCTGAGACGTTCCCTTTCATGGGAACTTCAAACTGCGTCCTCTAGGGGTCACTATGGGGAATGGTATACCCACTCCACCATGCTGAGGGGAGTGCATGCCAGAAACCATGGCGAGCACTAAGTACCAACTCTACCATATTGCCATGGATACTTCCCGCTCGATGCCTCAGCAAGAGGGGATATCTTGGTGATCGGGAGGCCCCTCAGGGCGACCTAGATACGGTAGACCAGACAGGGCAGCCTGAAAGCATAAGCCCAGCCCGGACGTCCAGGAAATCTTTGCAGTGTCGTGCCGGGGGCCTAATGATCCAGAAGGCTCCCGGAGAAGCCTGTGACCTGGCCGCATAATCCAGGAAGTATGAAGCCGAAACCCGGCTTACCGTACCATCTGGACATATATCGACGAGTGAAATAAACACTGCAAGTCGAGCACCCGGTTTCTAAATCCAGCAGAGGGGGTGCTCATCGAGGACCTACCCTAGAAAAAGGACAGAAACACACAGGTCCCGGGAAACACTGCAAAGAAAGCTAGCAGAAGGATTATACACAACCACCAGCGCATTAAATACACACACACATATATACAGTGGGTACGGAAACCAGCGCATAATATATTTAGAAATGGATCGTACTCACACACCATGGTTCCCGCGTCGGAGCCCTGTCCGAAGAAGCCTCTGGTCCGGACCATCAGTAACATCATCCAAACATCATAGGTCCAACATAGGAGACTGTAATGCAGGGAATTCCCACCTAACCTCGGTCAGGTGGAGAGATGGTGGTTACAGGGGAATTAGGAAGAGGAAGATAAGGGCAGATGTAAGACCCCCGAAGGAAATTAGTTGATACTGAGGTATCACTCTGATCCGGACAAAGCGCAGATGCCCTGTCTGGATCACATCCCTTAGGTCTTTTACCTACCTTTCTTTGACCCGCGATTATTCCTACCATTACCCGCGGGCGGGGGAGGAGCGCGAGCCGTGACACTAGCCTTCTGTGCCCGTCTCTGATCCTCAAACCGAGACGGGCCAGGACCCCTTGGTTTGTTCGGGCTCAGACCTGGACCTTCGTAAAGGCTGCTGAGTGCGCCTTTGCCCGCACTCGGCTACCTCATTAGGGCTCACCTGAGCTGGAGGGTTATGGCCAGAAAAATAACGTTCATCAGGTTTTTTTTTTTATTTTTTAATAGATGACCTCACAATGTCATTTTCTTCACCCGCTTCACGGCAAGTAAAGCCTCGCCGTGGCGCGATCCATAAATTTCAAAAGCTCATCATACGCAGGGCAGGAGGATTGAGAAAGCCCAGCCTCAGCTTTTTGCCCTCGTCAGACATTTTCCTGCTTTCCAGCAGAGCACTGGCCCCTGGATCAGACAATGTTAATGAAATAACATCATCCTCTGGCGGCTCACTCTCGTCCACAGCCGACGATTGCGAGAGGGAAAACCCCTCTTCAAACTCATCGGCCAGATCCACATGCGATCTCCACGAGTTCATTCTCCTCTGTGCCTCAGCAGTCACACAGGTCACGACGAGGCGTCCCCATAGCGACCCCTAGAGGACGCAGTTCGAAGTTCCCATGAAAAGGAACCAACATTAAGATGTTTTGAACTTCAAAACATTGTTTCTGGCTAAACAAGTCCTCTATCCATAATATTGCTTTCTCCAGTGAATAAGTCTCTCGTCTGAATCAGGAGAGAAATATGCACAAATAAAGCATGGTTTGTAAGTGAAAACAGATTTACACAAATATGTCGGTGGACTTTTTCACTAGAGGAAACATTACATTTACATTACATTTAGTCATTTAGCAGACACTTTTATCCAAAGCTCGTACAAATGAGGACAATGGAAGCAATCAAAATCAACAAAAGAGCAATGATATACAAGTGCTATAACAAGTCTCAGTTAGCTTAACTATAGTTACTTAAATATAGTAAATAAAAAGAAAACCGATAGAATAGAAAAAGATTAGAAAGCAAGTGTTAGTTTTTTTGTTTTTTTTAAAAGAAAACAAACAGCAAATGGATAGAGTGCAAGTCTAAAAAGGACAAGTTTTGTTTTTTAAGAATAGAATTAGAATAGAGAGTGCTAGAGTTAGAGGGTCAAATAAAGATGGAAGAGGTGTTTTTAGCCGATTCTTGAAGATGGTTAAGGACTCCGCTGCTGGACGTAGTGTCCAAGATAGTTTTTGAAGCTCAAAGTGGGCGGAGGTGGCCGTCGCCATCTTGGCAGCGCGTCACCGCACGTCACTCCCGGATAATCGAAGATGGGCAAAGAGGCGGGAGCTGGTTGTTGAAACCACGCCCACCTAGCTCGATGGTGGTGACAGCAGTGGCAATCCACCTGTCACTCAAGTGGCCATGCCCTTAATTATGCAGAACTTTAAGGCTTAATATAATTTAAACGGATGAGTTATAAAAAAATTCACCTCCCTCACAGTTGTCATGAAGAGCAAAATTAGCTATATAGACCAAAATAATTTTTTGAACCAGGCTGTAAACATGTTTTTTTCTGCTGTAAAGTTAGGCATTTTAACATGGAGGGTGTTGTTCTGTGTGAGAAAGGCAGAGACTTGGTTGAACACAGCTCGTTCAAGTGTTTTTGCAATGAAAGGAAGAAGGGAAACCGGTCTGTAGTTTTCTAAAAGAGATGGGTTAAGGGTGGATTTCTTAAGAAGTGGAGTTACAGGAGCCTGTCTAAATGTTGAGGGAAAAACACCAGTGTGAAGGGATATGTTAATGATGTGAGTGAGTGCAGGTACAACTACAGGTGAAATGGCTTGAAGCAGATGAGATGGAATAGGATCAAGCGGACAAGTAGTAGGATGATTAGAAAGGATGAGTTTGGAGACTTCTGCCTCAGAGAGTGAAGAGAAGGATGTGAATGAGTGTATGTTTGCTGGTAAGATGTGCTTGACAGATTGTGGTGTGGAAAATTGTGCACTGATGTTTTTAATTTTATTAATGAAAACCATGGCAAAGTCGTCAGCTATTAGAGTTGATGCAAGAGGGGGAGAAGGAGGACAAAGGAGTGAGGAAAATGTTTTAAAGAGCATGCGAGAGTTAGACGAATTGTTAATTTTGTTATGGTAGAATGTCATTATGGATTATGGAAAGCAATGGTTGAAAGTTAATACACCTTAATGATGGACATGCAGTTTTTCACTTTACAAGATGGTAATTGATGGTGCAGATTACTTGTAGATAGGGATGGGTACCGACAACCAGTATTTTTTTGGACCGGTACGTAATTGGGTCGATACCGGAATACCGATAAGCTTCAGGACAAACGATACCGTTATCGATACTTGCGTTGTTTTATCTCCGTATACTTCAATGCTAACTACGAATTAGAAGCTGCTGCTTGTCATTTTCCTTCACTGAATGATGTGGCTGACATTTGCTCGACGTGCGTGTGATATCCATGCGCATGTGCAATCAGTAATCACGCAAGAGTGAAACGTTCGAAAGTGTGGGCTCACGTTACAAAACTAAGCGACACCAGTGTCAGATGCAATATATGCAGTAGTGTAATAGTGAACGAAGGAGGCAACACTAGTCATATATAATGAAACATTTACTAACAAAACAACATCTACCTCAAGCAATGCGCTGTATTATGTCTCGCGGCTCCAGCTCCAACTGAAACTCGCGTTGATTCGGCAGAGTTACTCTCACGAGACTTATTCGCAATTACAAAAGTACATTATTTCCGCGTGCTTTAAAGCCTTGTCGGTTAAACGTTTTATTCGCGTGCTGTTCTGCCATGTGCTTACTCAGAGCGTGTACACCGGCCGGTCAAACAGCACCTGATTACTTAGTTATCTTAGTTGTCTCTGATTGCGCTTATACTGTCAAAAACACACAAGGTTTACATATAAACACAGTTAATTATGTCTAAAGTGAAAGTAAACAGTTGAGAGAGAAATGGATGCGTGCAGCTCTTAAAGGGAAAGTAACGTTACTAAACATGCTGCCGCTTGATTAAAGGGATAGTTCACCTAAAAATTTAAATTCTGTCATTATTTACTCAGTCATGTTGTACCAAACATGTATTAATTTTTCTATAGAAACTACGGATCAGAGTGTGGAGGAAGGCTGGATGGCCGAAATGCATCAGTGTGCAGTGTTCTAGTCATTTTTAATGTTTCTAGAGTGAGCCATGTTTGAATAAAGGCTTTTTAACATTTTGGAACTGGAAGAAGTGCCTTGGATCCGTAGTTTCTAAAGATATAATTTTGAATCCTACCAAAGAGCACCTTCTGGGACTATTAAACGGAGGTCCTTTCAGCAAGTAGTGCTCCAATATATTTTCTTTGAGTTGTTAATGTATTAATTTTTAGGTATTCTTGTGCTGAACACAAAAGAAGATATTTTAAAGAATGTGGGTAACCAGTTGCTGGTCCCCACTGACTTTAATAGTAGGGGGGAAAATATGAAAGTCACTGGGGACCAGCAACTGTTTAGTTTCCCACATTCTTCAAAATAATTTATTATGTTCAACAGAAGAAAGAAACTCATTCAGGTATAAAACAACTTGAGAGTGAGTAAATGATGACACAATTTTCATTTTTGGGTGAACTCTTCCTTTAATGTTATTAAAATAAAACACAAAGAGAAAAATAACTCACTGCTCTTGGCTGAAGAACTTTAATACAGTTGCTAAAGTTCAGCAGTAATCAAATAACTTGAAATTTTTAACAACTTTTCACTTCATATCTTTTTGCACCAAATAGTTTCGATAACAGTATCGATAAGCGGTATCGATAAAATGTAAATGATACCCATCCCTACTTGTAGATTAATGTGATGTTTTTATCAGCTGTTTGGACTCTGATTCTGATGGAACCCATTAGTATCCACTGGTGAGCCAGTGATTTAATGCTAAATGTCTCCAAATTTGAGGAAGAAACAATCTCATCTACATTTTGGAGAGAACATTTTCAGCAAATTTTAATTTTTTAATGAACTATTCTTTTAACCATATATTCTATTCTTGTGTGGTTTGTCTTTAGGTGTATATAGCAGCATTTGCTGTATCTGCATATGCGTGTTCATTCACTAGAGCAGGAGGAAAACCGTTTAATCCTATATTAGGAGAGACATACGAGTGTCTCCGGCCAGATAAGGGCTTTCACTTCATTGCTGAACAGGTAAGGGTACACATTTCTTTTATTTCTACCAAAACACAAAGGTGAACACGCTCACATGAACCGTTACATTGTGTACCTCAGGTCAGTCACCATCCACCTGTGTCTGCTTGTCACTGCGAGTCCAAAAACTACACATTTTGGCAAGGTAAGTGAAGCACACTTGGCTAGTGTCATGACTTTTAGCATTTAGCATGATTTTAATGTCCATTCTCTGTATGTCCATTAGATGTCCGGTGGAAGAATAAGTTTTGGGGAAAATCCATGGAGATCGTTCCCATGGGAGTCACTCGCTTAGAGCTGCCAGGGTGATTTCATTTTTATCCTGAATTGTTCTGATTCCAATTCACTTCCATTATTCCATCCCACCTTCTCCACCACCTCTCAGTTTCTTTCTGTCTCTCTTTTACTCATTCACTCATTCTCAGTTTTGCGGATCGTTATGAGTGGAGTAAAGTCACTTCATGCATTCATAACATTCTGAGCGGTCAGCGCTGGATCGAACACTATGGGGAAATATCAATCAAACACTCTACCACGATGGGAGACGTCAGTCTTTGCAAAGTCACTTTCCTTAAGGTGGGACTATCAAGACATGCAAAACAGGCTTTTAATTTCATTTATGTGTGCATCCGTGTTTGTCTTGCCCGCATCTTCCTCTTGTGGAATAACCTTGACCAAATTTTCATTTTATGAATGATTTCCCGTTTTTGTTTTTTTATTATAATTTGTTTTATGCATGTCTTATATTCAGTCAAGATCTGGAGGTCTGAATGCTAATGAGGTAGAGGGTATGGTCACTGATTCAAATGGGCGTGTCATTCACTCTCTGTTTGGCAAATGGAACGAGGCCTTATATCTGGGCAAACCGCCTTCAGCAACCTGCATCTGGAGAGCAAGTGAGTTTCAGACCAGTCCAGAAGAGCCTGTTTAGCTGTATTTAAATGGTTCAAACCTCTAACCTGTATTCATTATGTTGTATGAATTTGTGGATAATGACCTCAAGAGGGTGCTAAAACAGCACCGTTTTTGTCTCTGTATTGTGTGCATATATAGATCCCATGCCTGAGGACCATGAGCAGTACTATGGATTCACCCAGTTTGCAATTGAGTTAAATGAATTGGAGGAGGGTTTAAAGCCACTCTTGCCCCTGACGGACACCCGTTTTAGGCCAGACCAAAGGTGTGGACATAATTAGAGACATTTAAAATATGAATGATGCATTTATGTTGTCCCAAAGTGAACTTTTCCCATTACTAATGCTGTTGGCTACTTATTGGTCCGCTTTTTGTTAGATTACTTGAAGAGGGTGATATTGCTGGAGCAGAAGAACAGAAAGAAAGAACTGAAGTACTCCAAAGAGAGAGGAGGAGAGTCCTGCAAGAAAACAACATTACACACTCGCCCCGATTCTTCAAGTAAGTGACTTTTATGAACACAAATGTGTAGTTGTGTTGGGTGCGTCACAAGTTTCTGTCTGTAATTCTATTTCTTTAATTCAATCAGACGTGCTGAAGATGACTCTTGGGTGAGCAATGGCACTTACTGGGACCTCAGGAAGGACCCTGGATTCAGCAAACTAGAATTCCCTGTGCTCTGGTGACCATCAGTGGATTTGTGTCATTTGACTTTTTCATTTCTGCTTTCTCCGTTATTCATATGCAATCCTGCTGAACTCTGTGGGATTTAATGTACCATGAAACACATTTATGCCTTACTTGTCAAACTGCCTTGTTGATATTTAGATGCAAATGCGCTGACAAATGACTTTTGTAAGTGTCTGAATATTATTAGTGTATTTATTTTCAACATGCAAAGTAAAAAAATCCTATTACTTAAGTCAATTAAAAAAATCCTCAAATTCAATCAATTCAGATAAATTACACAACATTAATAACGATTTAGAATCTTAAAGAACATACACTTAAGTTCACCCTAAAATTAAGAAATAATTTTAATTAAGCCTATATTTTGGAACATTATGTTTTTGTTTTGTTTTTTTGGATTAGGACATTTATTTTTATTGTCATTTGCATTACTGTAGTCTGAAAAAGATGATAAATTGTAATGAGTTTATACATCATGGAAGTATTTGTTATACTACCTTTTATTATTTTCTATTTTTAAATCAGCACAGAATACTGTAAAATATCAAGCATATTACAGTAATGAGAATTTAGGGTACTTAATTGTCTTGAAATTAATGTTGACTGGCAAATAAAAAAAGAAAAAATCTTGGTCCTAAAAATAGAATTGATGTTCTTTTATACTAAATATAATTTCTTATTTATTTTTGTTGTATTAAATAATTGATTTTGAGTGACCTGGGCTGCGTTTCTGATAACCATTGTGAGAGTTAACCATAGAGACCATTGGTGGAAATAGATCATAGACTGTAAAAAAACATGGACGTAGTGTCCGTGACGTCACTCGTAGTTTTCCGAAGTGCATTTTTGAAGCCTAAAGTGGGTGGAACTGACCGTGCCTTCTTGGCAGTGCATCACCACGCATCACTCCCGGATAATCGAAAATGGGCAAAAAGGTGGGACGTGGGTGAAGCTGAGGTGCCTGGTTGCTGAAACCGGTCGAAAATGAGTTCTTGATCATTTTGGGACATATATGACCTCCTTTATCATGTGTATAAGAATCTTGGAGAAAAGCCCTGGAGAAACCAAGGCAGAACACAGTATCATCAGTTTCCGCTATTTGACTTTGTTTTAGAACGCTCAAATTAAGTTACGGTGTTCTGCATTTGTTTAGCCATTCATAAATATTACTGTGCCAGCCTGGAGTTATACGTTATTCTGCCTTTGTTTTACTGTCTATTAAAGGGGTCATATGACGTTGCTAAAAAGAACATTATGTTGTGTATTTGGTGTAATGCAATGTGTTTATGCGGTTTAAGGTTAAAAAAACACATTATTTTCCACATACTGTACATTATTGTTGCTCATTATTGTTTTTACAAAGCTCATCATTCTGAAAAGTGAGGTGTACGCTGACTCGCCAGCTATCCAGTGCGTTGTGATTAGCTGAATACCTCAAGCGTGTGACAGAAATGTTACGCCCCTTACCATACTGTGATGCCGTGTCCCGACACGATGAGACAACACCAATAAAACCCATTACAAACGAGGCATTTGTTGCATCTGGTGGGGACATAATTACTGATTATAATTACTTATACTGTCTTTTTACGCGTTGCGTTGTGTATCGCACCGCGTAAACATAAAACCATGTCTGCATTTGTGATCGGAGAAATGACAAACAACAAGCGTTACTCTATACTGCTCAAAACACACGCTTGTATCGTCAGTGGCAAATTCTTTAAATATAAAAAACATACTTACAGGCTGTGAGTTAGAAGCGCCAGACTGTCCTTGCAAAGTTGGAACTGCCCCACTTTAGAAACACCCTTTGTGCACAGACGCATTGTAGGCTACTCTGCAGGTTCAGGAAACAGTCCTCCATAAAATGCACTGCACACATCTGAATATTTGGGTTGTTCTGGAACAGTGTTGTAAATACAACTTAACCACTGATTTCTAGTTGTGTCCTCTTTTGGAAGGCCAAACAAAGTAGTTTCGCTTTCAGAACGAAACACACAGCGTCACACACGGTGGGCTTGAGTGAGTGGAGGCCGGCGGGCTTGAGAACGGCGCGGCCGACGGATTAGACGATTTGTGGGCTTGCGGTAACCACATGCGACGACCCCGGGCTGGGGTCCTTTGGTCCATCCTTTGGTTGCAAAACGGTATCCAGTCACGTTTAACTTTTTGTCTGGTTGTTACAGTCAGAAAAAAAACTGAATCACATTACATGTTATAGCCTAGCCAATGAACACTAGATTTTATACAGATATTATAATGATTCTGTAAATGGTGATCAGCACCCAAATATTGTATATAATAATGTGGAAGTTATTGCCTTTTGCCTTGGCGTGACATCTCACTTTTTGCAGACAGTGCAAAGGCAAAGTACCTACAATAACTTTAAAATAGCGGTAAAAATCAAGTTTGAGATCATTTTCATTAAAACATTAAAACTAATTGCCAGATTTCCTGTGTCCTACCCATAATTAATTTTTCTGGACAAATAAAAATCTTTAAAGCCATTTTTCTAAGTTTCACACAGTCTAGCGAGTTTCACCTGTCACTCAAGTGGCCAGGCCCTTAATTATGCAGAACTTTAAGGCATAATATAAATTAAACGGATGAGTTATAAAAAAAAATTCACCCCCCTCACAGTTGTCATGAAGGTCAAAATTACCTATATAGACCAAAATCAGATCAGATCAGGTTGAGTACCGAATAAAGATGAACTCACTGAAGGAGGACACTACTTTGATGTTTGAACCCGATCTTGATCCCAAATGGGCGGAAGGGAAATCCAGGAGACACTTTTAAAGGATAAGAAGGGGGTTCCACCGTACATCGTACTTGATGCTCGGAATCCTACGGACCATGACATTGTCCTGTGTGGAAAAACAGTCATAGGAACAGCACATAGGGTACAAGCTGTTTATCCATCAATGTCATTGGATCAGTCAATTCAGTCCATACCTGCTTCAGTGAATCCCATCCAAACAAGCAGTGCTGAGTTTGCCAGTGATACCTGGGACCCTCCAGTCAATTTGGGTCATCTGAGTCAGCCTGAAAAGGTAATAGTACGCAAGATGTTACGAGAGGAATGTGCGTCATTCTCGAAGTCAGATGATGACATCGGGTGCATAGAAAATCTAACCCTGAAGATATCCCTTAAAGACACAGTTCCTGTTGCACGTTCATACATCTCTGTATCAAAACCACTCTATAGGGTAAAAGATTACACCTTCATGACCTGATTGCTCAGGGTTGGATATCAAAATCAACATCATCGTATGCATCACCTGTTGTCTGTGTTAGGAAAAGGGATGGAAGCCTCCACCTTTGTGTGGATTACAGGAAGCTGAATAAGAAGACCAATCCTGATCGTCAGCCAATTCCCAGAGTACAGGATATCCTTGACAACCTGGGTGGGAATTCATGGTTTTCACTATTAGATCAGGGAAAAGCATATCATCAAGGTATTATGGCAAAGGAGAGTAGGCCCCTGACCGCATTTTTAACCCCGTGGGGGTTGTATGAGTGGATACGAATTCCTTTTGGCTTGATGAATGCTCCAGCTGCCTTTCAGAGGGGTATGGAGGAATGCTTGGAGAGGTTGAGAGACCGGATATGTGTGCCGTACCTTGATGATACCTTAGTCTACAGCAAGTCCTTTGAAGACCATGTCAACCATGTGCGGGAGGTATTGTAGCAGCTTAGACGGTATGGAATAAAACTGACGCCAACAAATGTGGAATGTTCAAAAGGGAAATCTGCTACCTCAGAAGAATAGTGTCGGCTGAAGGTAGCAAAGTGGATCCAGCTGACACGGAGGCTGTGCGAGCTTGGAAGGAAAAGAGACCAAGTACCGTCGGGCAGCTGCAAACTGTGATGGGCCTCTTAAATTACTACCGACAATTTATTAAGGATTTTTCAAAGATTGCTGGACCACTGTATGATTTACTCAAGAGTACCCCGGGAGTGGAAAAACACTTGCCAAAAAGTAAAGTGAAGACTAGAGGAGTGCCTTCGAACCAACCAATAATTTGGAAGAATGAGCACCAAGAGATATTGGAAAAATTGATAAACCATCTGGTCAAACCACCTATTCTTGGATTTCCAGACTTTTCACTGCCTTTTATTCTTCATACAGATGCCTCAAACCAAGGCCTGGGGGCAGTATTGTACCAAAAGCAGGGGGGTAAGCTCCGTGTAATAGCGTATGGATCTCGGACCCTCACAGCTGCCAAACGAAATTTCCACCTCCATTCGGGTAAATTAGAGTTTCTCGTCCTCAAGTGGTCAATAATGGAGAAATTTAGAGACTACTTATACTACGCACCTACATTCACAGTCTTTAGTGATAATAAACCTCTCACGTATGTACTATCCAGTGTGAAACTCAATGCCACCGGCTGTAGGTGGGTAGCGGAGTTAGCCGACTTCCATTTTTCAATAAAGTACCACCTTGGCCGAGAGAATGCAGATGCCGACAGTTTATCAAGATTGCCTCTAGACATTGAAGGGATGATAGAACAATGTACGAAGGAAATGTCATCAGACTGCATTGCAGCCACCGCACAAGCTGTAGAAGTGCAGGAAGATACCTCACCTTGGGTAGTATCTGACTCGTCTCCATGTTCACCTGACATGGGTGACAATGAACCTCTTCCTGTGGCTAAAATACAGCAGAGTCAAAGGGAGGATCCACACATCGGGCCTGTAATAAAATATAAATTAACTGGTATGCGACCTTGCCCCAAACAAATGAAGTCTCTTACCCCTCAGAGCCGATGTCTTCTTCGTGAATGGGAGAAGCTTCATTTGGATGTGAAATTACCACCTCCATTCGGGTAAATTAGAGTTTCTCGCCCTCAAGTGGTCGATAACGGAGAAATTTAGAGACTACTTATACTACGCACCTACATTCACAGTCTTTAGTGATAATAAACCTCTCACGTATGTACTATCCAGTGTGAAACTCAATGCCACCGGCTGTAGGTGGGTAGCGGAGTTAGCCGACTTCCATTTTTCAATAAAGTACCACCTTGGCCGAGAGAATGCAGATGCCGACAGTTTATCAAGATTGCCTCTAGACATTGAAGGGATGATAGAACAATGTACGGAGGAAATGTCATCAGACTGCATTGCAGCCACCGCACAAGCTGTAGAAGTGCAGGAAGATACCTCACCTTGGGTAGTATCTGACTCGTCTCCATGTTCACCTGACATGGGTGACAATGAACCTCTTCCTGTGGCTAAAATACAGCAGAGTCAAAGGGAGGATCCACACATCGGGCCTGTAATAAAATATAAATTAACTGGTATGCGACCTTGCCCCAAACAAATGAAATTTCTTACCCCTCAGAGCCAATGTCTTCTTCGTGAACGGGAGAAGCTTCATTTGGATGAGAGCGGCATCCTAAAGCGGAAGACAGTAAATAGACACCAACTGGTCATCGCACGACATCACTGATCAGAGACTGTTTCTTTTGGCCCCATATGCAACAAGAGATTGAACATTATGTTGCAAAAAGCTGTCATTGTTTGAAGCAAAAGAAGCCTTGTAGGGAGACAAGGGCTCCTCTCATTAATATCATTACAACTCAGCCTTTTGAGCTTGTATCTGCTGACTTCCTTCATTTAGATGAATGCAAGGGGGGATACGAATACATATTAGTGATAGTTGACCATTTTACACTGTTTGCGCAGGCGTATCCCACAACATCAAAGTCTGCTAAAACGGTAGCTGATCCCATTTAATGACTATGCCCTGCAATTTGGATTTCCGAGACGAATACACCACGATCAAGGTGGTGAATTTGAAAACCAGCTTATAGCCCAGCTGACAAAGAATTATGGTGTCCTCAGTTCCAGAACAACGCCATACCACCCGCAAGGGAACGGTCAGACGGAACGATTCAACAGGACCTTACTTCAAATGCTCAAAACACTGACAGACAAGCAGAAGACGAACTGGAAGGAATCCCTGAATAAATTGATCTTTGCATATAATAGCACCAAATGTGAGGTAACAGGATTCTCACCTTTTTATCTTCTTTATGGTTGGCATCCCAGACTACCAGTGGATCTACTCTTTGGTTTGGAAGAAAGCACTGGAACAGTGAGTCACCAGGAATACCTGCAGAGATGGAGAGAATAGATGCAAGAAGCACACGAAATAGCAAGAGAGAATGTGGGAAAAGCTGCAGTGCGAAGTAAAAAACACTACGATAGAAAATGGAGAAGTACAACCTTGTATCCAGGCGACCGTGTACTTATTAGAAACCTGACACCAAGAGGAGGCACGGGCAAATTGTGCAACCACTGGGAAGAGACCATCCATACTGTCTTGAGGCGAATGAAAGAAGATCTCCCGATTTATGAAGTGAAGCCAGAGGTAGGAAAGGGAAGGTCTAGGATCCTGCACCGTAACCTCTTGCTGTCATGTGATCTCCTGCCAATGGAAGGGCAATCTAACACAGCTGTTTATTTAGAAAAAAAGATGACAAAGCAGAAGAGAAATTATACTTTAAAATCTAATGAAGATGAAGAAGAGGATGAGAACGAGTTCTGTCTTTATTACTCACCAAACCAGCAGCAGTACCGTGGAGAAGGGAGTGACAGAGATCCTGATGAGTTAGAAAGGGAGACAAGTGGACTGGCCGGGCAGACCAAGGATGGTGAGGATGTAGGAGAAAGAGTGGACACTGTTGAGCTTTCACATGAAGAATGCCCATGTGAAGACGGTGATGAAGAGCTGATTCAAGTAAAGGACCCATTAGTGACAGGGCACCGTGAAGAGGAACGGATTGAAGTTGAGCACACAGTATCACTTGAGCCATGCAATGATTCCACGGTAGATGAGAGACATCCAAGACCACAGAGAGAAATTGGTCATAAGGTCAGGGTGTAACATCGGCACTTCTTTAGACAAACAAATTAGATAGATTGTGATCTAGCAAACTGCTTTATATAACAAAGCACTGTAAACAAGCAACGACTAGATAACTTGGCAACAATAATTAATCGTAAATAATCTTTAAAGGTTTTTTTTTTTTCAGATGCCAGCTGTCAGTCTAGGGTTACCCACTTCTGCATGTGTCGAATGCCATGACAGCATATCACATAAAATCAGTAACTGTTCGTAATTAAATCTGTTTCCTATCTTTTCTTGTAACTCAATAAAAATCATTGCAATGAACATCATCAGAGATGTTTAATTCACAATCATTCTGAGCATTATTCCTGCTGGTGTTCACATCAATCCACAAGTCGTTCTTATAGGTTAAGCTATTTTCAGAATCAGAATCAGAATCAGAATGAGCTTTATTGCCAGGTATGTTTACACATACGAGGAATTTGTTTTCGTGACAGAAGCTTCCACAGTGTAACAGAATGACAGTGACAGAACAAAAAACACAGATAATAAAAATAAAAATAGAACAAGTAAATAAGGAATAAAAATATATAAATTGACAATTGTGTGTGCAGGTATATTACAATAGACAGTTTTTTTTGTATGTACAGGTACTGTATATTATGTGCAAATTTGAGGTGTAGGCTGAGTATGAGTGTTAGATAAATAAGTGTATGAGTGAATAAATAGTGTGTGTTCCACGGTTATTGTCAAGTGTTCATGAGATGGATGGCCTGAGGGAAGAAACTGTTCCTGTGTCTGGTCGTTCTGGTGCTCAGTGCTCTGTAGCGTCGACCAGATGGCAACAGTTCAAAGAGGGAGTGTGCTGGATGTGAGGGGTCCAGAGTGATTCTGCCAGCCCTTTTGCTCACTCTGGACGAGTACAGTTCTTGGAGAGAAGGGAGGATTGTACCAATGATTCGCTCAGCAGTCCGGACTACCCCCTGTAGTCTTCTGAGGTCAGATTTGGTAGCTGAGCTGAACCAGACAGTTATTGAAGTGCAGAGGACAGATTCAATAATGGCAGAGTAGAACTGTTTCAGCAGCTCCTGTGGCAGGTTGAACTTCCTCAGCTGGCAAAGGAAGTACAACCTCTGCTGGGCCTTTTTCACAATGGAGTCAATGTGAGTGTCCCACTTCAGGTCCTGAGAGATTGTGGTGCCCAGGAACCTGAATGACTCCACTGCAGTCACAGTGCTGTCCATGATGGTGAGTGGGGGGAGTGCAGAGGGGTTTCTCCTGAAGTCCACGGTCATCTCCACAGTTTGGAGCGTGTTGAGCGCCAGGTTGTTGAGACTGCACCAGACAGCCAGCTCTTTAACCTCCTGTCTGTAAGCAGACTCGTCACCGTCCTGAATGAGGCCGATGAGTGTGGTGTCGTCCGCAAACTTCAGGAGCTTGACAGAGGGGTCTTTAGAGGTGCAGTCGTTGGTTTTTTTGTCACTTTGTTGCAGTTTGCTGATTTTTGTAAAATAACATCTGTTTTTGCTTTTCAGATAAAAGAGTGGTTTCAGTTTAATATGCTGCACGTTCATTTATTGGTAATACATAATATTGATGATAATAAATCATAAAAAAAAATTAGGCTTGTTTTTTTTAAACTGCGGTTGCTTATTTATCTTGCGAGAGTTGGCAACAGTGCCATGACAGCGTATCACATAAAATCAGTAACTGTACGCAATTAAATCCGTTTCCTAGCTTTTCTTGTAACTCGATAAAAAAACATTGCAATGAACGTCATCAGAGATGTTTAATTCACAATCATTCTGAGCATTATTCCTGCTGGTGTTCACATCAATCCACAAGTCGTTCTTATAGGTTAAGCTATTTTCAGAATCAGATGTTGAGCTCCAGGTTGTTGAGACTGCACCAGACAGCCAGCTGCTCGACCTCCTGTCTGTAAGCAGACTCGTCACCGTCCTGAATGAGGCCGATGAGTGTGGTGTCATCTGCAAATTTAAGGAGATTGACAGAGGGGTCTTTAGAGGTGCAGTCGTTGGTGTACAGGGAGAAGAGCAGTGGCGAGAGAACACAACCCTGAGGAGCACCAGTGCTGATCGTACGGGTGCTGGATGTGTATTTTCCCAGCCTCACTAGCTGCTGTCTGTCTGTCAGGAAGCTGTTGATCCACTGACAGACGGAGGTGGGCACGGAGAGCTGAGATAGTTTGGGCAGGAGGAGGTTTGGGATGATAGTGTTAAAGGCAGAGCTGAAGTCCACGAACAGGATCCTCACATCCTCACATTTCATTGAGTTCGATGTAAAAACAATAGGCTAAGTATGTCTTGCATCCTATAATGTTAACGAACATCGCAAATTAATTGGTTGCAAAACGGTATCCACTCACGTTTTTTGACTTTTTAACTTTTTGTCTGGTTGTTATGGTCAGAAAAAAAACTTAATCACATTACATGTTATAGCCTAGCCAGTGACGATTTGTTAATCTAATGAATAATTGATTTGTTAAATCAAATAAAAATTAGTGTGTCAGATTGGTCGAGACGCTACATATATAATAATGTGGAAGTTACTGCCTTTTGCCTTGGCGTGACATCTCACTTTTTGCAGAGGCAAAGTACCTACAATAACTTCAAAATAGCTGTAAAAATCAAGTTTGAGATCATTTTCATTAAAACATCTAATCCTAGTACTAATTCCCTTTCGATTCGGTCACTCTACATTGCTATGGGGAATTACCCTTTCCTCCAAATACTACTGAAGCCTTATTGAATCACGCCAGTGAAACTGGCCAATGGCGTTCAAGCGCACAAAATATGAGGGGCTCCCACTCTATATACAGCAGCTCTTGTACGTCATCTATTCAGAATATTTTTCTTCAGCCAACCTTCTACAAGAAGCAAGAAGCCTATCAACAAGACTACTTACCATGAGAGACTACTCACTACACCCTGCTGTGTTCCGGAGAGCTTCGGAAACAAGGATGACTCGCGATTGCCTCTCCTGCGCAGAGCCTATCGAACTCTCTGATGGCCACAAGTCGTGCGTCTTCTGCCTGGGTCATGCCCACGCGGCACTTGGGGGGTCGGACTGCCCCCACTGCGGAGATATGAGCCTCCGGACTCTCAAGCTCCATGTGGCCATCGTCCAAGGCGATGAACTCGCCCAATTAGCCCTGCCGCGCTCTTCCTCTGCAGCCTCTTTCGAGCCAAGGAGGAAAATGCCGCAAGCTTCTGATGCGGATCTGTCAGGGTCAGGTGACGAGCCCGCGCCGGCTCAGTGCCCACGCGCTCCTCACCCCCTGCTGCAGGTCCCCTTCCAGTGCGCTCCATGACTGCTGTTCTCCGCCCCTCCCGCATCGCACAATATGTGGTGTCCTTCGGTGCCACGGAGGGCGCTGAAGAGGAGGATGCGGAGAAAGGAGTGGTCTAACAGCCCGCTGGATTACACTGTGCCCCACGGCAGCGATGCGGGGGACCTCCATCATAGTGATGTCAAGCTCCTTAGCGTCCTGTCCAAGGCAGTTGATGACCTCGGTTTGGAGTGGGCGCCTCCTGCCGAGCCGGCCAGAAGCCGTCTGGTCGAGTGGTACCTCCAGTCGGATCGCAGCCGAAAGGACACCCCGCAGAGGCCCGGCCCCTTTTTCCCCGAGGTGCACGATGAGATAACGAAGTCATCACCAGTTGAGTGCACAACCCATCCTGTCTTCTGTGGACGGCGCTGACCAAGTGAGGTATTTTAAACTGCCCCCCCGTGGAAGAAGCCATCGCTGCCCATCTCTGTCCTTCAGCCACGGCGAACTGGAGAGTGAGAAACAACGCATTGACAAACTTTGCCGACAAGGCTTTCTCCGCAGAGGGCCAAGCAGCTTTAGCACTGCACGTGATGGCGATATTCCAAGTCTCTGGATGAGGACAGGCTGGACCCTGAAGTGTTCAAAGAGCTCCGATGCGCCACGGATCTGGCCCTCAGAGCGACGAAGGTGACCGCTCGAACGATCGGCCGCAACATGGGGAATCTTGTGCTAGATCGTCACCTGTGGCTTACTCTGACTGAGTTAAAGGACTCGGAAAAAAACGGCCTTTCTGGACGCTCCCGTGAATCCCTCAGGTCTCTTCAGCGCAGCGGTAGAGACGTTCATGGAGCACTTCGTTGAAGCGCAGAAACAGTCGAAAGCTATTAGCCACTTTCTGCCAAAGCACACCGGCGCGAACCCTCCTGCGCGTTCTCGCTACTCCTCAGTGCAGTGCGCGGGAAGACCGCACACCTCTTCTGCTGCTGTTCGGCACGAACATGAGCCGGCGGTGAGACCAAGACAGCCTTGGCCTAAGCGCTGTCAGGGCTCGAAGGGCCAGAGACCCTGTCCGACAGAGACATCAGGCCAACGGCACCGGAATCAAAGCCGCGTACCTGATGCTGTCTCTCGGAGGAGGAAATCTGCACCCAGCCCCGAAGACGAGCCACTGAAAAAGTCTGCTCACTCTGCTGTGTGAGTTCCCCACGCCCCCCTGCCTGTTGTGGGTGGCGAGAGCAATTGTCATGTTTGTGTTTTTGACTGTTCCACTATGCAGTGCAATAAAGTCGAAAACATACAAAACTCACCTCAATATCAAAGCAATTCTCCTCCTCTCACTCCCCTCTCCCCCATCATTCACTCTCACACTCGTGGGGTATTAAACTCCCCGCCCCCCAGCGGTGAGTTATCCCTCACGGTGTGCAGTCCGCCTCGCCCGCTGTCACAGTTCACAGAAGCGCGGCAGGCACTGCCAGGGGTATCAGAGTGGGTTATGAAATCAATAAAGAACGGCTACACGCTTTCAGTTCTTCCGCAGGCCGCCCCGTTTCAACGGTGTGTTAATGTCCACTGTACAGGAGCGGAATGACTCAGTTCTGCAAGAGGAAATACACAACCTCCTGGCAAAACACGCTGTAGAGACAGTGCCCTTAGCACACCGCGAGAGCGGCTTCTACAGTGGCTATTTTCTGGTACCAAAGACGGCGGACTCTGCCCAATCTTGGACCTGAGATCGCTGAATCGCGCGCTTTCGAAGTGCTCGTTCAAAATGATTACGCTGACACAAATCCTCTCACACATCAGACTGAGAGATTGGTTTAACTCTGTGGATTTAAGGGATGCTTATTTTCACATTCAGGTAGCCCCTCGCCACAGGCGTTTCCTGAGATTTACATTCGAGGAGATATCATACCAATTCACGGTCCTACACTTCGGTTTATCCCTGGGCCCTCGTACGTTTACAAAAGAACTATCTCGACGATTGGCTAGTCTTAGCCCAATCAGAGAGTGCGCTGCTCAGAGGTGTCATGCCCATTCAGATTTTTGAGCCAAGTGGATTTTGAATGCAGCTTCCAAAAGACAAAAAATAGCCGAATAATATTTTCTATATTTCATACAATCACACCAGCATGATTAAATCGTTCAGCGCATCATATCATCAGCTGCTAAATTCAAACCTAAGTTCGCTGGCTGGCGCTGAGCCAGAGCCAAATGCGTCGACGGGTTTTTACAGCACAGCGCATTATAACCAATCACACATGATGCTGTTGAGCTTATGAATGCAATGACCAATCAGAAGCGTTCAGATGAGTTATCACTAAAATGCCTGTGTTTTCTTCACTCGCTCGCTGACTGAATAGCTCTTTCTGGCGAATTCTCGCATTAGAAACAACAAACTGCAGATGTGTGTATGAATCTTTAAGTAAGATATTCATTTCACAGTGTAAACAGCTTCAGTGATTTTAATGGGAGTTTTTGAGAGTGCTTGAACTCTAGACTGTCAGTGAAAATGTTCTTTGATAATGTAAATGTTCTTTGCTCTCTTTCAGTACAATGAAAGTGTTATGATAAGTAGCCTAACTTACAATGTTTTTATTCACATTAAATTTCAATGTTAAATTCACATTAAGTATAAAGTCAGTCATATTAAAAATATGTTATGGCATGACACCCATATCTGTTACTTAAGCAAACAGACAGGATTTTATGTATAGGTAATAGACTAGCCTACATTGTTAGGCTACTTTGACCATCGCCCACTATAGATCAAGTAACAATTTATAAAAGTGAGAATCGAGATATTGCATGATATAGTTAATGCGTTTGGGAATGTTTCTAATAAAAAGGGGGAAAAACACGAGTGCTATTGTGGCTAAAGTAATGAGTGCATGACGCCCTTGGCGCTGCTCACCGACAAGCTCAGACTCCTCGCTCATCTTCAGAGCTTAGGGCTGACTGTGAATATGCAAAAGAGCATGCTGGTACCGAGCCAGAACATCTGCTTTTTAGGAGTGGAGCTGAATTAAATCAATATGCCAGCGTTTCTGTCAGAGGAGCACTCACAAAAACTGATCAGCTCTCTCGCAGTCTTCAAGTTAGGGCACTCTCCCCCGCTGAAATGCTTTCAGAGGACACTCGGCCAGATGGCTGCCGCCTCCACTGTGCGCAAACTAGGGCTCCTACATATGTGACCGCTTCAGCTCTGGCTAAAGGGCCGGGTGCCACAGAGCGCATAGCGCACGGGAACCTTGCACATCAAAGTGACGCGCGACTGCTGGGATGTGCTGACCCCTTGGCGCGATATGACTCTGTATTGCGGGGGTGTTCTTATTGGCCAAGTGATTAGGAGAAAGACTGTTACAACAGATGCATCGAGCACGGGCTGGGGAGCCGTATGCGACAGCAGCATGGGCGCTGCTAGGTCATTTTTAGGGGGGCTATAGAGATTAGCTCCATAAACTGTACACAAATACGTGATCGTCTCAGTCCCCTTTAAATTTCATATGAAAACGGCGGCAGACTTCGATCGGCTCCTCCCCATCTTTCAGCGCGTTCTTCAATCCACAGACCGAGAGACAGAGGACAAGGTGTGTGTTTATCGATAGATTGTTATAATATCTGCATCTGTGCCGTTCTTTGTCATAAATCCAGTTTACAAAATATCATGGGGGAGCAATCGGTTTTCCATCTCTTGTAAGGTTTTCGCTGCGTTCACCCCTCATCACACCACAGCTGTTTCCTCCAGCGAAAAAATGAACCCTTAACACACATAAACACATACTATATAAAACGATCATGTTGCCATTTTTAGTTGAAATTTTTATTTTTAATATAAAACATATTACAGTGCATGTGGCAAATAGGTTTGCATACTTGAGCTAAAGAAAGAGGGTTGTACTAGAACAGTACAATTTTGTGTTTGTACAGTAAACAGGTGTGTGTGTGTGTGTGTGTGTGTGTGTGCGAGATCAGGATTCAGGAAGACTTGTATGGCTTTTTCAGTACTCAAATATTATACCTATCTATGCAGTACAGTGGAATACAATAAGTTGCAAAATGCAATAAGTTTAGTTTACCACCTTACCCTATTAGACAATCTTTTTTTTTAAATTTATATATATGTTTATTATCATTTTTATTATTATACCCTCATTGTGGACTGAGCCTCCCTAAAATAAAAATCTTAGAATCGCCCCTGGACGGCAGACCAGCCTTCGGGACGTGGTCAGAAAGGGAGAAGTTGTGGCACATAAACTGTCTGGAGCTCCGTGCTGTACACCTAGCGTTTGAGTGCTTTCTCCCGGACATTCTCCACCGTCACATTCTCATCAGGACAGACAGCGTGACAGTGGTAGCGTTTATAAATCACCAAGGGGATAGTGATAGGATAAAAAACTGAATCACATAACATGTTATAGCCTAACCAATGATCACTAGATTTTATACAGATGTTACTATAATGATTCTGTAAATGGTGATCAGCCCCCCTAAAAAGAGGTCTGGCCCCTTTTTCCCCGAGGTGCATGACGAAGTCGTGAAGTCGTGGAACGCGCCGCTCACCAGTTGAGTGCACAACCCGGGATCCTCCCTCCTGTCTTCTGTGGACCCAAGTGGGGAAGTGGGGTATGTTAAACTCCCCCCTGTGGAAGAAGCCGTCGCTGCCCATCTCTGTCCTTCAGCCACGGCGAACTGGAGAGTGAGAAACAATGCGTCTCTCCCCTCTAAACCTTGCCGCGCCACTGCAAACTTCGCCGGCAAGGCTTTCTCCGCAGCGGGTCAAGCAGCTTCAGCACTGCACGTGATGGCGATATTCCAGGTGTATCAAGCCAAGCTGCTCAAGTCTCTGGATGAGGACGGGCCGGACCCTGAGGGGTTCAAAGAGCTCCGACGCGCCACGGATCTGGCCCAAACAATCGGCCGCAACATGGGGAATCTTGTGCTAGATCGAAACCTGTGGCTTACTCTGACCGAGTTAAAGGACTCGGAAAAAACGGCCTTTCTGGATGCTCCCGTGAATCCCTCAGGTCTCTTCGGTGCAGCGGTAGAGACGTTCACGGAAACATTCGAAAGCTATTAGCCACTTCCTGCCAAAGCGCACCGGCGCGAACCCTCCTGCACGTTCCCACTCCTCCTCAGTGCAGCGCGCGGGAATACCGCACACCTCTTCTGCTGCTGTTCGGCACGAACATGAGCCGGCGGTGAGACCAAGACAGCCTTGGCCTAAGCGCCGTCAGGGCTCGAAGGGCCAGAGACCCCGCCCTGACAGAGACGGCAGGCCACCGGCACCGGAATCAAAGCCGCGTTCCTGATGCTGTCTCTCGGAGGAGGAAATCTGCACCCAGCCCTGAAGACGAGCCACTGAAAAAGTCTGCTCACTCTGCTGTGTGAGCTCCCCACGCCCCCCTGCCTGTTGTGGGTGGCGAGAGCAATTGTCATGTTTGTGTTTTTGACTGTTCCACTATGCAGTGCAATAAAGTCGAAAACATACAAAACTCACCTCAATATCAAAGCAATTCTCCTCCTCTCACTCCCCTCTCCCCATCATTCACTCTCACACTCGTGGGGTATTAAACTCCCCGCCCCCCAGCGGTGAGTTATCCCTCATGGTGTGCAGTCCGCCTCGCCCGCTGTCACAGTTCACAGAAGCGCGGCAGGCACTGCCAGGGGTATCAGAGTGGGTTATGAAATCAATAAAGAACGGCTACACGCTTTCAGTTCTTCCGCAGGCCGCACCGTTTCAACGGTGTGGTAATGTCCACTGTACAGGAGCGGAATGACTCAGTTCTGCAAGAGGAAATACACAACCTCCTGGCAAAACACGCTGTAGAGACAGTGCCCTTAGCACACCGCGAGAGCGGCTTCTACAGTGGCTATTTTCTGGTACCAAAGA
>NW_015505504.1:1044049-1046154 GCF_001515645.1 Sinocyclocheilus grahami
ATCAGAGTGGGTTATGAAATCAATAAAGAACGGCTACATGCTTCAGTTCTTCCGCAGCCCGCCCCGTTTCAACGGTGTGCCCTGTCCGACAGAGACATCAGGCCAACGGCACCGGAATCAAAGCCGCGTACCTGATGCTGTCTCTCGGAGGAGGAAATCTGCACCCAGCCCCGAAGACGAGCCACTGAAAAAGTCTGCTCACGCTGCTGTGTGAGTTCACCACGCCCCCTGCCTGTTGTGGGTGGTGAGAGCAATTGTCATGTTTGTGTTTTGACTGTTCCACTATGCAGTGCAATAAAGTCGAAAACATACAAAACTCACCTCAACATCAAAGCAATTCTCCTCCTCTCACTCCCCTCTCCCCCATCACTCACTCTCACACTCGTGTGGTATTAAACTCCCTGCCCCCCAACGGCAAGTTATCCCTCACGGTGTGCAGTCCGCCTCGCTCGCTGTCACATTTCACAGAAGCGTGGCAGGCACTCTCCAGGGGTATCAGAGTGGGTTATGAAATCAATAAAGAACGGCTACATGCTTCAGTTCTTCCGCAGCCCGCCCCGTTTCAACGGTGTGTTAATGTCCACTGTACGGGAGCGGAATGCCTCAGTTCTGCGAGAGGAATTACACAACCTCCTCGCAAATCGCGCTGTAGAGACAGTGCTCTTAGCAGACCGAGAGAGCGGCTCAGAGTGGGTTATGAAATCAATAAAGAACGGCTACATGCTTCAGTTCTTCCGCAGCCCGCCCCGTTTCAACGGTGTGTTAATGTCCACTGTACGGGAGCGGAATGCCTCAGTTCTGCGAGAGGAAATACACAACCTCCTCGCAAATCGCGCTGTAGAGACAGTGCTCTTAGCAGACCGAGAGAGCGGATTCTACAGTCCCTATTTTCTGGTACCAAAGATGGCGGACTCGGCCCAATCTTGGACCTTGAGACCGCTGAATCGCGCGCTTTCGAAACGCTCGTTCAAAATGATTACGCTGAGACAAATCCTCTTACACATCAGACCGAAAGATTGGTTTATCTCTGTGGATTTAAAGGATGCTTATTTTCACATTCAGGTAGCCCATCGCCACAGGCGTTTCCTGAGATTTACATTCGAGGAGATTGCATACCAATTCACGGTCCTACACTTCGGTTTATCCCTGGCCCCTCGTACGTTTACAAAAGAACTATCTCGACGATTGGCTAGTCTTAGAGAGTGCGCCGCTCAGAGGCGTCATGCCCATTCAAAGATTGTTGAGCCAAGTAGATTTTGAATGCAGCTTCCAAAAGACAAAAAATAGCCAAATAATATTTTCTATATTTCATACAATCACACCGGCATGATTAAATCGTTCAGCGCATGATATCATCAGCTGCTAAATTCAAATCTAAGTTCGCTGACTGGCGCTGAGCCAGAGACAAACGCGTCGACGGGTTTTTACAGCACAGCCCATTATAACCAATCTCACATGATGCTGTTGAGCTTATGAATGCAATGACCAATCAGAAGCGTTCAGATGAGTCATCACTAAAATGCCTGTGTTTTCTTCACTCGCTCGCTGACTGAATAGCTCTTTCTGGCGAATTCTCGCATTAGAAACAACAAACTGCAGATGTGTGTATGAATCTTTAAGTAAGATATTCATTTCACAGTGTAAACAGCTTCAGTGATTTTAATGGGAGTTTTTGAGAGTGCTTGAACTCTAGACTGTCAGTGAAAATGTTCTTTGATAATGTAAATGTTCTTTGCTCTCTTTCAGTACAATGAAAGTGTTATGATAAGTAGCCTAACTTACAATGTTTTTATTCACATTAAATTTCAATGTTAAATTCACATTAAGTATAAAGTCAGTCATATTAAAAATATGTTATGGCATGACACCCATATCTGTTACTTAAGCAAACAGACAGGATTTTATGTATAGGTAATAGACTAGCCTACATTGTTAGGCTACTTTGACCATCGCCCACTATAGATCAAGTAACAATTTATAAAAGTGAGAATCGAGATATTGCATGATATAGTTAATGCGTTTGGGAATGTTTCTAATAAAAAGGGGAAAAAAAACACGAGTGCTATTGTGGCTAAAATAATGAGTGCATGACGCCCTTGGCGCTG
>NW_015505505.1:0-310 GCF_001515645.1 Sinocyclocheilus grahami
AAAAATTGTGAAAGTAACTTAACTTGGCGGATTTAAGACAAGTTGGAGGTTATCCTAACTTTAAGAAGTTATTTAACAAGAGTTTCAAGAATTTGAATGCTTAAGTTTTTTTCTTAAAGCAATTGTTCACCCTGAAGTGAAGGTTTGCTGAAAATTTACTCACCCTCAGGCCCTCTGAGATGTTGATTTGTTCGTTTCATCATCAGAACAAATTTGTAGAAATTTAGCATTACAAACACACAGCTTTTTGCTTCTCAAGGCATTTAATGATGGACTGGAGTGCTGTGGATTACTTGTGGATTATTGTGAT
>NW_015505505.1:320-58672 GCF_001515645.1 Sinocyclocheilus grahami
CACAGTGCACGGGTCTCCTATCAGCACATCCCAAAAATCCACAGCAAGCCGATCCTGTATGAGCCGCATGATGAGCTCATTATTACATCATCAGAAAGTCCAACCAGCTCTGTGGTCATCATTGATGTCAATCAGAAGAGAGAGGAATACATTTGGAGAATAGAAAAGGTGATGATATAAAATGTTTGCAACAATGGTGCATTGTATTCTCTGTATTCCAATGGCATTTTTATTTTTATTTGCAGTGTTATTAGTTTTCTTGTGAGACAGTTTTACAGGATACTATAGCAACATATATGCATAATGTGCATATAAACATCCCAACCATGCCATCCAAACATTCCTATTCCCACAGATAGCTGGATAGACATACAGGTAAATCAGACAGATAGATAGACAGACATACAGACTACAAAGCTTATTTGTAGATCATACGTCGAAGTAATGTTTTCTAAAGGACAGTCACAGAGCGTTTAAAACACACACTCATGATTCAGAGGCTGTTGTGGTGGTTTTTAAAGAGAGTGTTCACACAAAATAAAAAGTCTTCATTTAGTTGTTTTGACGGATTTATTCAAATCTAAAAAAAACTATTCCCCAGCATTTTCCATTCTGTAATATTTTGAGAAATAAGCCGCCCCCACAGTAGTTACAAATTTAATTGCTAGAGAAGAAAACCAGAGCCTAGATATTGTGTAAAACAAGCACTGTGAGTACTATAAGTCATTTATTAGTCAGACTAAATAGCAACATAGCTACCAGCAAATAATGACAGCCTTTTCACTAGATCATATGCAGGGAGTCAAGTGTTTTGACTTCAGCTTCTCTCTCAGTCTGCTGGTAACAGCTGGAGTGGGTCCTGCTGTCAGACTGTGGAACCGCTATGTGACCTCCCACCCAACTGCGGTTCTGCGCAGTCACCAGAACACTGTGGTGGATGTGGTTATTCACCAAGCATTGGGCAAGATCTTCAGCTACTCCAAGGATGCTGTTAGTTTTCCACCTACCAAATGTCAGAGTGCAAAACAGAGAGCGCTATATAAAAGATCCTGTGGTTGGATTCACAAAATCACGAGAAGAATTAGTTTCTTAAGATAAATTCTAAGAAGTTAGAATGTTCCTAAGTGCAGTTCTTGAACATTCTTAAGAAGTTCTGACATATTTTCTTAAGAACATCTTATTTTTTTCTTAAGAAAAAATTACAAACTTTGGCATTATCTGATTGTATGGCAGCTGGTCCTCTGCTCCTCAACCTGACTGCAGATCCTGTGCTTCTGGTGACCTGCAGGGAGTATCTGGCCGAAGACCGAATCCGACAGCAGGTCTGGGATTTGCACCTGCGCCCTCTATAATCCACATCTTCAACAGGTTGGTGTTTGGGTTTGTTTGATTGATAGTTTGTGGACTGAACATTATAAGTTCTTATTTAATGTGCATGGTCTAGGTAATCACAGCCTGCGCTGACTCCACATTGACTGTGTGAGATGTGAAAACAGGCATTAAGAAGATAGAAGTAAGGAACGCTCACGGTAAGGAGGAGGTTTCCTGTATGGCACTAGACGTACATTAGTGCAGACTGATCTCCGCAGCCACCAATGGCACTATTAAGGCAAGTGTGAGAGTTACTCTTAAAATTAATAATAGCAAAGTCCCTTTAAAGCGAGTAATTTTACTCGGAGGCTTTCTTTGAAACGCCTTTCGGACAGTTTTTTCAGTCATCTCTTTGAATAGGGAAACATCAAATCCTCCAAAGCGGTTCACCAAGCTTACAATTAAATTTCATATTTAAAATCACCAATGAAATCTGACAACAACTGTCTTATAAATTTAGTTTCCTATGCTCAAATAATATATTTTTCAGGCTAAAGTACTGGCGCCAATGCCATATTGTGCCATATTGTGCGTTGCACTCTCTCCAATTCATAAGTAAAATGAGTGCGCCATCTTTGTGTATTTAAAGTCTTTAGTAGTAGTCAGCATGCAAAGGTTACCAGTCCAACAAGAAATAAAATGTGTGTATTTCCAGGCGCGTTTGGATTTACCAAAGTGAGGTTCACACATCCTTGACAGACATTCAGGATTTTTGTTTGAACACTTACACTTATTTGCAAGTAACAGTATATTGCATATCTGTACTGTATAGGGCAATTCACACTGCACCAACAGATGCAGACAAATGGCATCAGACACGTTCGTCTGGTTTTCTCAGATGAATGTATCTGTTGATGTAGTTCAGTGCTTATTTTCAGTGATTGAACATGTTGAATTGCCATTTTTGGGTGTTGGTTTGTCTGAAATGTTACATACTGTAATCTGGTGACCATCTGTGTCTGTGGGTGCAGTGTGAATTGGCCTTACATAGACTGCAAAGGCTGGAAAACACTACATGATCTTTAAAATCTTAACATTAAAATCATAAGATGTAAGTTATGTGCTGAGGAAAACACGTCTCAAATGCATTAAGCAGTGGGTGCAATATGGAAATTCTGACCTTTTCATTAAGACAACATACTAATAAAAATTAATCATCACACTGGGGGAAGTGGTTGAAAAGAAAAGTTGTGTGTGTGTGTGTGTGTGTGTGTTTTTTTCTTCTTCCCCTTGATTTAGACCAAATGCTTTATAAAATGCTTTAACTTTATATTGTAGAATTTGATCAATCTAAACCCTTATGAATGTCATATAAATTGTATCTGGTGACCTTTATATGCCTGTGTATGTACATAGGTACTGTAAATGTGTGTGTGTGTGTTTTGTCCTGTTCTTTGAAATCTGTTCCCTTATTTTGTATCTGTTTGACAAAAGGGAGAAACAGAGTTTGTGTTCGGCACACACAGAAGTTCTGCACATGCAATTAAATTGTGATGACTGAAATATGAAATTGCTGTTGATTGGCCATTTTTTGGTGTCACTTCTGTTAGTAACAAGTACATTATCTTGCTGAAGGTGTGGAACTTACTGAATGGCCTCAATCTTCATAAACTAGAAACTGTCTCCAACTCAGAGGTCACCGGGATCATCTGTCACCATGACAACCAGCTTCTAACCACATGCTGGAGTCGACTGATCGCTCAGTATAGCATTGCGCTTTCAAAAGTAAGGGCCGGTTTGTGTCTCAATCATACACACACTTTAATGGCTACTTAAAAGCAAAAAGGGCTTTCAGCCAGAATACACACATAATGTGCATTTTTTCTGGTTCTCTTCAATTGGGTGTGTGTGGATTATTGTGATGTTTTTATCAGCTGTTTGGACTCTCATTCTGACGGCACCCATTCACTGCAGAGGTTCAATTGGTGAGCAAGTGATGGAATGCTAAATTTCTACAAATCTGATGAAGAAACAATCTTATCTACATCTTGGATGGCCTAAGGGTGAATACATTTTGAGCAGGTTTGTTTTGCATTTAAAGTTTCATGCCAGTTTGATGGCTGTTGGCATGAGAAAAGAAAGTCATGGAAATGCCTCTTCCATGCAAGAAAAGTCAAAGATAATTAGTTGAAATGCAAGTCAAAAGCTCTGGTCTCTCTCTCTCTGTCACCTTTCAGGTGCTGAAAATATGGGATATTCCTTCTCAACAATGCATAAAGACATTTCCCTAATATCCAACTAGGCTTTATTCCAGAGCAGGGCAGCTTTCCTCTGCTCCTCAACCTGACTGCAGATCCTGTGCTTCTGGTGACCTGCAGGGAGTATCTGGCCGAAGACCGAATCCGACAGCAGGTCTGGGATTTGCACCTGCGCCCTCTATAATCCACATCTTCAACAGGTTGGTGTTTGGGTTTGTTTGATTGATGGTTTGTGGACTGAACATTATAAGTTCTTATTTAATGTGCATGGTCTAGGTAATCACAGCCTGCGCTGACTCCACATTGTGTGAGATGTGAAAACAGGCATTAAGAAGATAGAAGTAAGGAACGCTCACGGTAAGGAGGAGGTTTCCTGTATGGCACTAGACGTACATTAGTGCAGACTGATCTCCGCAGCCACCAATGGCACTATTAAGGCAAGTGTGAGAGTTACTCTTAAAATTAATAATAGCAAAGTCCCTTTAAAGCGAGTAATTTTACTCGGAGGCTTTCTTTGAAACGCCTTTCGGACAGTTTTTTCAGTCATCTCTTTGAATAGGGAAACATCAAATCCTCCAAAGCAGTTCACCAAGCTTACAATTAAATTTCATATTTAAAATCACCAATGAAATCTGACAACAACTGTCTTATAAATTTAGTTTCCTATGCTCAAATAATATATTTTTCAGGCTAAAGTACTGGCACCAATGCCATATTGTGCCATATTGTGCTTTGCACTCTCTCCAATTCATAAGTAATATGAGTGCGCCATCTTTGTGTATTTAAAGTCTTTAGTAGTAGTCAGCATGCAAAGGTTACCAGTCCAACAAGAAATAAAATGTGTGTATTTCCAGGCACGCTTGGATTTACCAAAGTGAGGTTCACACATCCTTGACAGACATTCAGGATTTTTGTTTGAACGTACACTTATTAGCAAGTAACAGTATATTGCATATCTGTACTGTATAGGGCAATTCACACTGCACCAACAGATGCAGACAAATGGCATCAGACACGTTCGTCTGGTTTTCTCAGATGAATGTGTCTGTTGATGTAGTTCAGTGCTTATTTTCAGTGATTGAACATGTTGAATTGCCATTTTTGGGTGTTGGTTTGTCTGAAATGTTACATACTGTAATCTGGTGACCATCTGTGTCTGTGGGTGCAGTGTGAATTGGCCTTACATAGACTGCAAAGGCTGGAAAACACTACATGATCTTTAAAATCTTAACATTAAAATCATAAGATGTAAGTTATGTGCTGAGGAAAACACGTCTCAAATGCATTAAGCAGTGGGTGCAATATGGAAATTCTGACCTTTTCATTAAGACAACATACTAATAAAAATTAATCATCACACTGGGGGAAGTGGTTGAAAAGAAAAGTTGTGTGTGTGTGTGTGTGTGTGTGTTTTTTTCTTCTTCCCCTTGATTTAGACCAAATGCTTTATAAAATGCTTTAACTTTATATTGTAGAATTTGATCAATCTAAACCCTTATGAATGTCATATAAATTGTATCTGGTGACCTTTATATGCCTGTGTATGTACATAGGTACTGTAAATGTGTGTGTGTGTGTTTTGTCCTGTTCTTTGAAATCTGTTCCCTTATTTTGTATCTGTTTGACAAAAGGGGGAAACAGAGTTTGTGTTCGGCACACACAGAAGTTCTGCACATGCAATTAAATTGTGATGACTGAAATATGAAATTGCTGTTGATTGGCCATTTTTTGGTGTCACTTCTGTTAGTAACAAGTACATTCTCTTGCTGAAGGTGTGGAACTTACTGAATGGCCTCAATCTTCATAAACTAGAAACTGTCTCCAACTCAGAGGTCACCGGGATCATCTGTCACCATGACAACCAGCTTCTAACCACATGCTGGAGTCGACTGATCGCTCAGTATAGCATTGCGCTTTCAAAAGTAAGGGCCGGTTTGTGTCTCAATCATACACACACTTTAATGGCTACTTAAAAGCAAAAAGGGCTTTCAGCCAGAATACACACATAATGTGCATTTTTTCTGGTTCTCTTCAATTGGGTGTGTGCTTTTGTGGTCATACCTTGAGACGTCTGTGACATCAAAGTGGGTTTTAATGATGGTCTGACACAGCAGAACTGGAGATCTCAAAGACATTTACTGAAGTGTATCTATGAGTACAGGACATCTATGTATAAGCAGACCTGTTCTGGAAGTCTGGTCGTCAGCACAGCGAGGATATCCTGGCCATGGATCACTGTCCAGGTCTGGGACTTCTGACTTACTGAAAGGCAGGGGAAATGGGACATCTGTCAATATGTCTAGTCATGGTGAAGAGTCTCTCCACAGACTTCCTCCCCTGAATCACTAGACTGCATCAATCTGTTTAGACTTGCTTTGGACTGAATCCATCACATATACAGACAAGATTAGAAAACAGCTTCTGTCTTAAAGAGACAGTGCACACACAAAAACATTTTTAATTCTGTCATTAACTATTTATCATCACAGATCAAATTTTTGTTATGTAAAAAAGTACCTTCCGCCCATTCAGATTGCCCTCTTGATGTGTGTGTGTATGTGTGTGTATATATATACTGAAGCACTCATACACACACACAAACCATGGGAACAGAATGACCCCTGACATTTACAGTGACCACTTAATGACCAGAAATGTGTCCACATTGCACAATTAGTAATCTTAACTAGTTTTAAATGACACTACTGTTCAAAAGTTTGGGGTCAGTAAGATTTTTACTCGTCAAGGGTGCATTAAATTGATCAGAAGTGACAGTAAAGACATTTATAGTGTTGCAAAAATTCAGTTTAAAATAAATGCTATGAAGCAGCACAACTGTTTTCAACATTGATAATAATCAGAAATGTTTCTTGAGCAGCAAATCAGCATATTAGAATGATTTCTGAAGATCATGTGACACTGAAGACTGGCGTAATGATGCTGAAAATAAAGCTTTGATCACAGCAATAAATTACATTTTACAATATATTCACATAGAAAACAGTTATTATAAATTGTAATAATTCACAATATTGCATTTTTTACTGCATTTTTGATCAAATGAATACAGCCTTGGTAAACAGAAGAGACGTCTTTCAAAAGCATTAAAAAATCTTACCGATCAGTACATCTGCACTCACTTCTCACCTCAATATATAAAGGGGTCATATGATGCGATTTCAAGTTTTCCTTTCTCTTTGGAGTGTTACAAGCTGTTAGTGAATAGATAAAGCACACCTCGCTTTTCAGACCGATGAGCTTTGTAAAAATCGACACGTTTCAGAAAGGCGGGGCATAGAGAAGAAACAATAATGTACAGTATGTGGAAAATAATGTGTTTTTTGAACCTTTAACCGCATAAACACATTTCATTACACCAAATACACTTTTTAGCAACGTCATATGACTATTATGACATCATATGACATACTATTAAAACTGTAATAGTATATATTACAGCCTTTCAAAAGCCATGATTTTATTGACCGTCTGACTGTAAGACAGACAGACAGGATCTGGCAGTTTGCTGAGCTCACTTCTCTCAACTCCGGCTCGTCATGCCAAAACAAGCGATTAACTGAGCCTCCCTACAGAGCTGGGTGTGTTACTCGGTTCCTGCAGCTGTCTAGACACTCGTCGGAGAATTAGATGTCTGCTGATGCTCAGACTTCCTCCAGTGTCTTCTTGAGCGCTGATCTTTCAGAGCAGCTGCTCAGGGGATTCTGGGACAACATGTAGAGAAGACATTCATTGAAAAATTCACCCTTTTTTACTTTCATGATAAATGTCCTTGGACAAAATGAAATGTTTCATTTCTCAGAATCACTTAGAAACGAATTTTCTTATGATGTAAAAATGAAAAATAATATTAACCAAATATTTCATTGTTTAAAATGTTTTCCATCGTCTAATAAAATCTGACTTTTGGCCTAAAGTGTGATCCACTCTGAAGCTCATTTTGTTAAAAATGACCCATTAAGACGAAAAAATATATGCACACACACACACAGGTTTGTTTTTATGGTTTATGGGGACTCTCCATAGGCGTAATGGTTTTTATACTGTACAGACCGTATAATCTATTGCCCTACACCAACCCTACCCCTAAACCTACCCCTTACAGGAAACTTTCTGCATTTTTAGATTTTCAAAAAAACTCATTCTGAATTATTTATAAGCCTTTTGAATTACGGGGACACTGAAAATGTCCTCATAAATCACCTTCTCGTTGTAATACCTATGTCATACCCATGTTATTATACAAATTTGTGTCCTCATAAACCACATAAACATACACACACACACACACACACACACACACACACACACAATTTAACAGCACTGACTTCAATTAAGTTGAAGCATTTAAAATTACTAACAGGAAGTAATATAAATAAAAACTAAACCTGAAATAAAAACAAATTAAATCTAAATAGCATTATTTAAAATAAACAAAAACTAATTAAAAAAGACAAAAGCACATAACAAAATTATTAAAAACGTAACTAAAATTGAAATGAAAACTATAAGTATAAAAATTAAATCGAATTCAAAATATTAATAAAACTGTAATAGTATATAAATAATACTAAAATAACACTGGTTCAGAAAGATGTCACATTACATAAGATAAATGCGTTAAATTGTCCCTTTAAACATTGATTCCAGATACACACACACACACACA
Source organism: Sinocyclocheilus grahami (assembly GCF_001515645.1). Classification (NCBI taxonomy): domain Eukaryota; kingdom Metazoa; phylum Chordata; class Actinopteri; order Cypriniformes; family Cyprinidae; genus Sinocyclocheilus; species Sinocyclocheilus grahami. The sequence goes on from NW_015505505.1 coordinate 8,577, forward strand.
CACACACACACACACACACACACACACACACACACAATTTAACAGCACTGACTTCAATTAAGTTGAAGCATTTAAAATTACTAACAGGAAGTAATATAAATAAAAACTAAACCTGAAATAAAAATTATTAAAAACGTAACTAAAATTGAAATGAAAACTATAAGTATAAAAATTAAATCGAATTCAAAATATTAATAAAACTGTAATAGTATATAAATAATACTAAAATAACACTGGTTCAGAAAGATGTCACATTACATAAGATAAATGCGTTAAATGTTGCCTTTAAACATTGATTCCAGATAAGCTTCATTTATGTGTTAACATGTAACGTCTATTTCTCAGTGCAGAATTAGCTCTAGACCTACAAACAGGTCATATGACTCTACAAACCCCAGACTTTGAGTGCATGTCTGACCGCAGTAGCTCCCACTGCCTAAATACAGTAAGGTAAGTCAAGAAATTGAAATGTAGATGCTAAAACTATAGTATTTGACTGCTTGTCAAGGATTTATCGGACTTCACTGTGTGTCCCAGGTTCTCTCTGGAAATCATGCATTTAGGGATCTGGAGATTAAGATGAATGCGCGGCAACAAGACACTGGCCGTGAAAAGCTCTGTCGCTTTGGAAACGAGTTCACACCGCTTCAGGCTCTTCAGCTGCCGGTCTGTCAGTCTTTCCTTAGATGTTTAGTATGTTAAAATCATTGCTGTTAACATGAGAATGACTTTGTTTTAAAATAGTGGGGATGGGACAGTTCTTATGGCATAGACATGCTCGTTGTGATGTCATGAAAAAGCAAAGGCTCAACTCATGATTATTAATGAAGTTATGCACACATATTTTAACATTATCTTCTATTGTTTTGAATAAATTAATAGTCTATGAATTTTGGTTCTCGACTAGGGGTCTGGAAACCCACTTAGGTACCTCAGCAAACTTTATTCAAATTAAAATGATTAATATATTAATTACATTAATTCATTTTATCTTTGTTATTATAAATAAATTAAGGTAATCTAACTGAATTCAAATGTTTTTAAAATTCTATATATATTGTGTTATTGTTTCCCTTTAAATAACTATTGTTTCTGTTTGTTTCCCAGTTTCTGTTCATAAAAAAATAATAATAATAAAAGCATAAGTATAGCAGAAATAATAGAAGAGATATCTTCATTATATATATGGGTAAAAAGGTTCAAATCTACTGATCTGTGAGATAAACTGATACAGAAATTTTCCAGAATCCAGATCCAAAATTTCAATACAATTATTTGTATTTTTATTGTTTTTATTAAAAATAACAAATTCAAAATTGTATATAAAAATTCAAGATTTAAAACAAATAAATATAACAATTTAAAATTGTTCTTAAAAATAACAATATGGATCACCTGTCATCATGACACACACACACACACACACACACACACTATCCTGCTGGAGGTGCTTTTATTTTTAAGAGGTGGGGACAAAACTGGCCATGAAGAAAAGTGGCGAAGGCATATCCACACCATAAATGACAAACATACCTGTGGCTACATGATACTGGGCACTGATTGAAAGGTCTGCAAAACCAGCAGAGAAGAAAAACAAAAACACCACCCAATTTTTTTATCCCTTGTGTGATGAGAACAGCACCAGAGTTTCGCTTTCAGCATTTGTTGTTTGTTTGTTGCCATGAACGCCTCAACACACTGACGTTTTGCTTGGACAGTGAAGCCTTTGGTGAGGTTGAATGAGCAAACGCAAATGTTTTTTTTGGAGTCTGGCTGGAAAAGAAATGAAAATGAATCACGGAGGATGGTGAGTTTATGGTGAGAGAGTGCAGATGCGTTGGCGTGTGCCAGGATGGGCTACTGACTGTAAAGGCACGTTTAAGGGAGCGAGACATTGTTATGGCAACCACATCACAAAAGTCAGACACACAGAAGTCTTCACCACAGTGGAAAAACGAGCTTTAAGCATTTCAAATCCTCATCTAAATTAAACGAGAATCAGTTGACAGTGTTTTATTCACATGTTCACCACAAGTGAATGAGAACCATGACATATAAAAATACTTTGAACTCTTTCTAGGAGATCATCGAGCTAAAAGACGTACCATTGAAGCCTTGGAAATTGAAGATACGGCAGATTTCCTCCAGAGGAACAGAAGTGAGCACTGAAACACTGAAGGACTAGATAGCCGGTATGATGGAGGTCACCGGTTTTGTTTTTTTGCCACAGGTTAGTGACTATACACTGATTTACATGGTTACCTGGGTAGTTGTTAAGGCAAGCCAGGTCTAAAAAGTCCCTTGTGTGGTCCTTGAGGGTGCGATCTCCCTGATCTAGACAGTGCAAACAGTCAGAAAATAGTCTTTTGATTAGTAAATCCAATAGGAACAGGAAAACTCAGGATTAGGGAAACACAACCACGCAAAACACAAACAAGATTGGACAAAACACTTGGGGAGAACTAAGGGCTTAAATACAAGATGGAGATCATTAACAGAACTAATGACTGGTGAGTACTAATTAGAAACCATGGAAACAAGTGAGGAACATAGACGGGCAACAGGAAAAATGAAACAAGCATGCAATGAAACTAAAAAGAGATTGTTACACCTAGAACAACCCTACCAACACCCTAGCAACAATAGAAAACACCCTAGCAATGTCCTAGCAACGTCCTAGCAACAATCTAGAACACCTTAACAACCATATAAAAAAACAACACCCTAGCATCATCCAGGATGAACAACCCTACCAACACCCTAGCAACAATAGAAAACACCCTAGCAATGTCCTAGCAACAATCTAGAACACCTTAACAACCATATAAAAAAACAACACCCTAGCATCATCCAGGATTTTGCACAAGCAAGCACATGTACTTCTGAAAAAAATATATAATTATGTATGTGTCACCCTGAATTGACCTGGAAGTTACACCGTAGAGCCCTCCTGATCACAGGTGCAGGCCAGGGGCTCCATGTAGCGCTGTGGCCCTAGGATGTCCGTACATACCAATTAGCAGCCTGTGATTGTACTTGCTGAAAGCACATTTAGACCGTAGCTGCAGCCCAGACCTCGGAGAGGAATGTGTCCACTGCAGCACCGCAAAGTCAGACACAGCTCCAACCAAAATAAACACCTCCCTGGACATAAAACCCTTTCAAATCCAAAATATGATCCCAAAAACAAGCAGCCAGGTACCTCGTTTGGAAAAAAAAAAATATTTTCCAGGGAACCACCAAATTCATAATTTATGGTGTTCAGATCAAATTTAAACAGTTGTTATGTTCCATAAGACACAGTTTTGAAACATCGTTCCCCCTAGAGCTTATAAAGTCACACATAATGAGTCGTTTAATTCATGAAATTTAATTCATGATCACTAGCTCAATCAGCACTGCTTCACAATCCTCCATTACACCTGCACCACTCAGAACACCTTAGCAACCACCCAGTACACACACAATTCAGTCATTTACAGGAGTGACAACCGCATTCTGCAACAAAATTAACTCCCGAAAACTTCAGGTAGTGACAACCACATTTACAGAAATTCAATTTCAGAGTTGGGTCTTTTCTAAATGTGCGGTGCAAGAAATTACAGGGTACTGTCTGACTCATTAGTGTTGCCAGATCTTTCTATAAAAAAACAGCAAATAAGAACAGGCCAATAATAAAATTAAATCCAAACACATTATCTTGGAAATTAGCCACATAGCAAAATATAGCGACCTGTGCCTGTCTGCTTCATTAACTCCATAAACTGGATAGCTTTATGAGCCGAGCGTGGCTTGTAATAAGTGGTCATGGCAACCCTTCAAGAGTTCACTCTGCAAAGTAGCCTTCGAAACATAAACAAAACATGACGGCTCTGTTGATGGTGGTTTAGTTCAAATCAAAATCCCTTTAAGGCAAGTCGTGTCACTCGGCGGCCATCTTTGAAACGCCTCTCGGGCATGCAAGTCCAGCTTCTATCTCTTTGAATGGGGAAACATCAAATTCTCCAAAACGGCCCAAATCAAATTCTCCAAAACAATTGTCTCATGTTGTTTCTTTTGCTCGAACAGCGTTAAAAAAGCTTATTTTTTTAACACCCTAGCATCATCCAGGATTTTGCACAAGCAAGCACATGTACTTCTGAAAAAAATATATAATTATGTATGTGTCACCCTGAATTGACCTGGAAGTTACACCGTAGAGCCCTCCTGATCACAGGTGCAGGCCAGGGGCTCCATGTAGCGCTGTGGCCCTAGGATGTCCGTACATACCAATTAGCAGCCTGTGATTGTACTTGCTGAAAGCACATTTAGACCGTAGCTGCAGCCCAGACCTCGGAGAGGAATGTGTCCACTGCAGCACCGCAAAGTCAGACACAGCTCCAACCAAAATAAACACCTCCCTGGACATAAAACCCTTTCAAATCCAAAATATGATCCCAAAAACAAGCAGCCAGGTACCTCGTTTGGAAAAAAAAAAATATTTTCCAGGGAACCACCAAATTCATAATTTATGGTGTTCAGATCAAATTTAAACAGTTGTTATGTTCCATAAGACACAGTTTTGAAACATCGTTCCCCCTAGAGCTTATAAAGTCACACATAATGAGTCGTTTAATTCATGAAATTTAATTCATGATCACTAGCTCAATCAGCACTGCTTCACAATCCTCCATTACACCTGCACCACTCAGAACACCTTAGCAACCACCCAGTACACACACAATTCAGTCATTTACAGGAGTGACAACCGCATTCTGCAACAAAATTAACTCCCGAAAACTTCAGGTAGTGACAACCACATTTACAGAAATTCAATTTCAGAGTTGGGTCTTTTCTAAATGTGCGGTGCAAGAAATTACAGGGTACTGTCTGACTCATTAGTGTTGCCAGATCTTTCTATAAAAAAACAGCAAATAAGAACAGGCCAATAATAAAATTAAATCCAAACACATTATCTTGGAAATTAGCCACATAGCAAAATATAGCGACCTGTGCCTGTCTGCTTCATTAACTCCATAAACTGGATAGCTTTATGAGCCGAGCGTGGCTTGTAATAAGTGGTCATGGCAACCCTTCAAGAGTTCACTCTGCAAAGTAGCCTTCGAAACATAAACAAAACATGACGGCTCTGTTGATGGTGGTTTAGTTCAAATCAAAATCCCTTTAAGGCAAGTCGTGTCACTCGGCGGCCATCTTTGAAACGCCTCTCGGCACACAAGTGCAGCTCCTCTGAAGGGGGAAACATCAAATTCTCCAAAACTGTTCACCAAGATTACGATTCAATTTCATATTTGAAATCATCAATAAAATCTGAAAACAGTTGTCTCATAAATTGTGTTTCTTTTGCTCAAATAGCATTTAAAAAAGCAGATTTTTTTTAGGCTAGACCAGCCAGTGCGCATGCGCCGTCTCAGAACCTTGACTGTTTCTATAGCAACCGGGACTTCTAACGGCAGCTGCAGTGACGCGATGACATTACCGGTTAGCGATTGGCTCTTTCATTCAGAAGGCGGGACTTCCTTTGACAGAGCGGCCATATTGAGTGTTGCATTTTTCCCCATTCAAAACTATACGAGTGACACGTCTCGGGTATTCTATAGTCTTTGGTTAAAATCTATGAACATAACGAGTTTTGGTCACTGTTTACCAAAAGCGTGAGACGCCAAAATGTTGCTATGGTTACAACAGTGTCAGTCATTGCATTTTTGAGAGAGAGTTCTGTTCTGCACACACACAAAATTATAATTTAGTGGATTCACATCCATATTTAAATGCAGCTGACACTCCTGAAACTTTACACTGTGTACGTGGCCATAGAAACTACAAACAACACCCTAGCAATGCCTTAGCAACCATAAAGATCACCCTAGGACCTGCATAGCAATCAAATCCAAAAAATGATCCCAAACACAAGCAGCCAAGTACCTCAAATCATCTGTTTTTTATTTCCCAAGGAACTACAAAATTTAAAATTTGTGGCATTCAAATCAAATTTACACAGTTATGGTCCATAAGACACGGTTTTGAATCATTGTTCTCCCTAGAGCTTATAAAGTCACACATAATGAGTCGTTTAATTCATGAAATATCACAAGCGCAGTCAGCACTGCTTCACCTGCACCTCTTGTCCTCTGGCGCTCCGCAAGCCGATCATTCATCACCTGAACATGAGCACAGCTCTGCACCGGGATTTATTAGTTGTTCCATGCATCCATTCAAGAAGAAGTGGACAATTTTACGCACAAATGTGAAATGTGATTGGCCTGCTCTCGTCTCTTGTCTGGGAATGCAGAAACTCCCTCTCAATGTGGAATGCATTCATCTGATAGGAAGACAAGTGAGTACAAATGATGCCCTGTGTGAAGTTCCTCTTGTCACAGATACTGTATGCATGAATATTTCTGTTTCTTTTTTGACTAGGAAACTTTCCTCACAACTTCTCACCAAGATTTCCCAAAAGCCAGCTTTTGACATGCTGTTATATAATTTGTTGAAAGAATTCCTGGAAGCTTTGGAGCTGCTCTGCATGAATAATCCAAGACAGATAACGAAGAGTACAAGTAAACAAAGCGCAAAGCTTTGCGAACAAAAACAACCTTATAAATCAAGCATCAGTGACACTTCAAATCAGGCAGAAAGATGAAGTGCAATGTGAGTGTTCCCGAACCGAATCCAACAGCTTGAAATAAACTCCACACATCTGAACATCAGAGTTGGCTTATGAAATTCCTCAAGCATTACCCAGAAGCCACCTCTCCCTGAAAGTACCGCCACACTCTAAATGATGGCATTCGGTCAACATTGAGGTCCTCTGGTAGCAGCGATGGATGGGGTGTTACCCAAATACTTACTGTTCAGTGTTTTCAAACGTCAACAACAGCAAAAGACATGTTTGTTTTTGAGCATGAAGTGGATTGCATTTCAAAATAGCAATGGATTTTGGACTCATCCACCCGTGCAGTGTTGGGAAAGACCTGGGGGTTTTTTTGTACACTCAAAGAAATATTCAGGCCTAGATTTAAAAGGATAGCTCACCCAAAAATGAAGATTCTGTTACCATTTACTCACCCTCAAGTTGTTCCAAACCTGTGTGAGTTTCTTTCTTCTGCCAAACACAAAAGACCATATTCTGAAGAATGTGGGTAACCAAAGAGTTGCTGGTATAGCCACTGGCTTCAGTGGTATTTTTCCCCATACTGTGTATGTCGGTGGAGACCATTAACTGGTCATTCTTCAAAATATCTTCTTTTGTGTTTGGCACAACTTGAGGGTGAGTAAATGATGACCGAATTTTCGGTTTTGCGTAAACTATCACTTTAAGACTATGTCAAATGTCCAATTTCCATCTATTTGGATTACACAGTTTTAACATACACTAATAAACCTAATGCGATGCATGTTTGTCAGTCATATATAAATGAAACGTAAGAAACAGGTCAATTTCCTGTAAACGAAATGTGTTTTAGATACACAATTCTCACCAAAAATCACATTTGTTTCAATTTCATACATTTTAATTAGTTAAATATTGCCAGTATAGCCGTATTTTAACCGTGTTCATACTTTTTAACTGAATAAATGTAATGATTTTCACAATTAACAGATTTATGCTGATACTAAACCGTTTGAATAAACGCATTTTGAAAATATGATTATTTAAATGAACGAAAATGCAAATGTTTTGAGTGCTGAAATCTCGTTTCATTTATGTATGACTGACAAATATGCATTACACTTTAATGCAAGTTTATTAGTTTGCCAAAACTCTATAATCCAAATTATATATATGAAATTCAAATACATAAATCTTTTTATTTTTTTCAAAAGCCTCAGAAACCATGTATTTTTTACAAATCTATTTTTAGGCTTCATTCTGTATCCCTTTGTTTGTTTTTGTAGGTTTTTGCCTTTTTTCCTTCTCATCCCAAAGACAAAATAGTTGTCTGGGAAACTCCACCAGTGCTTCCCATCCACCTCACACAGCAGTGTGTTGTGCAGTTTCAATGAAACGTGCACATTTCACCAGCGAATGTTTGAGGCTGAGAAAAACCCAGGCCTTTTTATTTCCCGACTGAAAACACTCAGTTTGTGTGCGCTGGCACTCAGACCTGCTTTCCGACTCATTCCCTGCCTCTCCCTCTCTGTCTCTCTCCAGCATGTGTGTGTGTGTTTATCTGCGTGTGTGTTTTTTGATTGGAGGCTGTGTCTACATGGGAAGTGGGAAGGTGCAGCTGGAATGTTGCCCGAAGGCAAGGAAAGCGCACTGCTTCCACGCTCCAGTCCAAAGCAGCGCAACGCAGAGAGAGAGAGCAAAGCAACTTGACTCACAAGGGCACTGCGCTGTCTGGGTCAGATGTGCGAGCTACTGTGAGGAGCAGCATGCAGCTGTGTTGAATGGAATAAGCGGGGAACCTAACGCTGGTCTGACTAGAAGTTGCAGGATTCGTCGATGAAGAAGCGGAGATCATTTTTCCAAACTTAGCCAGCTTGAAGGACATCTCAGCCCAACTGGTCACTCCAGTCTGGCGACATGAGGAGGGACCGGCTGCTGGTGGCCGTCACTTTGGTCACACTCTTGGCGGCCGACATCCATTTCGTCCTGCTTCCCAGACTCAAAACCTGGTATCACCTGCCCAGAGAAAGCTGTGCATGCAGGGTCACCAATGGCAGCCTGGAGAACGGAGGTGCTACAACCGTCCCGTGGACGACCAGCCAGAATTTCACGGTGGTTTCCACCGAGCGAGGCTCCAAGCTGGAGCGGCTGTTCAGACATCCGCTCTACAACATCCGTCTTCCAGAACTGGCGCCCGACGAACGGCTACTGCAGGAAGAGGAGCTCAGGAATTACTGCAAGAGGAAAGTGAGCCGCTGGGAGAGGTACTCAACTGTTTGGCTTCATCTTAAATAATGTGATGTGTTTAATTAGCAGGAACGCACTCAGAGCAGAATGAATCGCAGGGGAAACTAGGGCTAGTTGTCACTTTAAGTTGTTAAATCAGCTTCTGTATAGACACATACTTTAAAGTGTTGACTAGGAATAAGTGTTGAACATTTCCACCAGTACTTAACACACATTGACGATAGGGGGTAAGTTGTCATAATGGCAACCTGTAGTTTACTGACAAATTTTAGAAGAAGCTTTGTTTAAAAAAAAAAAAAAGCTTTTTTATTTGTGAGGTTATTTGAGTTTACTGTTATTAACAACCTCATTTGAGATCTGAGAAAAGAGATGGTGTACCCATAAACATCAGTCAGGACATTACTGACAGAGCCAGCAGATTAAAGAAGATCAAGTGACTCACAGTGCTTGTTTGCTTGCGTTTGGCCCAGCGGTGCACAGATCCGTGTGTGGTAATGCTCGGGATTGGGACACGTGGAATTAACGTCTCATATCCTGGTGGCAGGTCACAGCGTGTGGTCACTGATGTCAGGGTCAAAGTACGACAACAAAGAACTATAGTGGAAATCTGGGAATCTCACACAGTTTGATACTTTTTGCCATACTTAGGGTTAGAAAAAAAGTTGTTAAAAGCACCTTAATGTGTTATTTATTAAAAAATATTATATATATATATATTTTTTTTTTTAAGTACCTTAAATGTGTTATTTATTTTAGTAGTATTATATTATGCCTACAATAGTGTTATGTTATGTTGTTTAAAAAAGTATATATATATATCATAAATATAAATTATACATTTATAATTTGTATAAAATTTTTAAATATAATGTATATATATATATATATATATATATGTATGTATGTATCTATATAGTCATATATAATCATTTTAATCATATTAATATAATAGAATTATACTATGCCTTGGTGTTTTAAAAAATCCGTTTTATATCCATAATATAAAAAATATATATTATATCATATCACATATATCATAATACAAAAAAATATATATGATATTCATTTATTTAAATAACTAAATATTAATTATGTGAATAAATAAAACAGTATTATTATTAAAACAACAAAAATAATGCAAAATTCTAATATTTATTTAAATAAATCAAAATTATATTAATTAATCTAATAGTATTATGTTATGCCTTTGTGTGTGTGTTTAAATAAAGCAAATTTATTATATATAATATATCAATAAATAACAATGAAAAATGATTGTTTTTCATTTCATATTTTTTGTATCTCTAGCTTGGCCACTAAATTTTCTTTATAAGGCCTTGCTGCAGAATATTTGGCTTAAAAGAGCTTTTTATAGCAATGCTCCCTCTTGCCACCCCACGGAAATGGGATTTTCAGTTTAGTTTAGTAAGGAGTTGTTTTTTATGTTGCGTTTTATAGTACATAAACAGTATACACATTTACAATATATACATACTGTACATTTACAGTATATACATACTGGTAAAAAATGTATAGCCTGAATGCACTGTAAGTCGCTTTGGATAAAAGCGTCTGCTAAATGCATAAATTAATTAATTAATTGTGGTGTAGACAAATCACTCTTTTAATTGTACTGGCCATGATGCCGTTCAGTTAAAGTGCAGCCAGGCCAATGGGCAACACGAGTGTCTCCCACATAATCAGAGGCTTGCCATAAACCACCCACGTTAATCAGGTCACACTAATCAAGACTTGGCTGTTTCAGAAGTTGTGGGTCCGTCAGTGGTCAGCATCTCTGATTGCTGATCTTTTGGGGGTGACAAACACCTAAAAAGTTCCCCTGCGCTGTATTTGTAAGCATAAACACACTGATGAGGCGTAATGTGAGTCTGGCTGTAAGTACTGAGTCGGCGCAGTATGTGGAAGCACTGGTGACGTGTGGTAACTATGGAAGCAGAGAGAAGAGGATTCACATATATTTTCATGTGTGGGCTCCTGCTGGCTCGCTGCCACAGTAAACATTTCAAGAGTTTATATTTGCCTTTCAACTAATTTCTCTTTTCTCCATGATGTTGTCTCAAGCAAAAAATCAGCCACATCCATTCAAAATTAAATGTTAAAGGTTACACAAATAATAGTGGTTAAAAAATACTATATTATAGATTAATATTTTCCTCTGGTATCTAATGAGAAATTACAGCATTTTCTTGCACATTATAACCTCATTACCTGAATTTCATTGGAGTTCCAAAAACTGAAATACCAATATTTTATTATAGTCCTGCCTTTTTCCTCATGTAATATCTTATCTTATTTACTCTGAAAATATATTTCACATTATGGCAGTCAATTGGGAATGTGTGAATGCCATTACTTGCTATGCCATTTAATTCATATAACAGTATTATATACTTTATAATTAAAATGAAGCAAAAATGTAAATATTTATTTAAATATTAGTTATCATTATTATATGGATATAGTGTCATTTTGTTTAAAAAAATAAAGTAAAATTGTAACATTTATTTAAATATTGATTATTATTAATTAATATAAAACTATTATGTTAAGCATATTATATTATATTCAATTACATTACATATACAGTATGTAGCCCCACCCTAATTTATTATCTTTGATTAACTATCACAGTTACAGCAGTAAATTGGGAATGTGTGAATTATATTTCATGCAATGCTATTTAAATAACATAATAGTATTATATTATGCCTTTGTGTTAAAATTAAATACAAATAAAGCAAAATTATAATATTTATTATTTATAATTCTCTCTCTCTATGTGTGTGTGCGTGCGTGCGAGCGTGTGTGTGCGTGTGTGTGTGCAGTTTATGGCTCGGTTCTAAAGTAATAGAAAATAAAGTCTCTTTCTATGGGAGGCTTTGGAATAGGATAACTGTACATCTTAAAGGTTTCTACATGTCACAGGCCTGTGCATGCCAAGAGAAGTCATTATTTGAACACCTAATAATACCTATCTAGGTTAATGACTTAAAAGAGAGCTCACCAAATGTGTAATTTCTACTCGTTTCATTCCCAGTTCTTGTGCAGGAAAGTACCTCTCATTCATGTTTAAAGAGAAAAGATTTAAATTTCTGAATCTGAATATTATATAATGACGGATAACATTTGTGTAAAAGCCCAAACGATCTCTAATGCCAGCTCTTGTTCTCCTGCACAGAATGAAAAAGTTCTACATCGAGGCGGCAGCAGCTTCAAACATCACTATACTCGATCATCCCGTGACCTTTGACCCGGAGGCCAGCTGGCTGCAGTTCCATCTAGGGATCAATCGATATGCGCTGTATTCAAGAGACGACAGCAGCGTCGACAGACTCCTGCGGGACATGCAGACGGCCACCGTCATCAGCGCAGGTGATGCTATAAGATGTCAGAAGACTCGTTTCCACCGAGCGGTACGGTTCAGTACGGTACACAATCAATTCCGTTTCCATTGTCAGAAGTTGTGAATGGTGCAAAAATAGTGAACCGTACCATACCACTTTTTTGGGACCCTTCCGTTGGGGTACCTAGCACAGTAGTCCGGTACCTAAAGGGTGGAGCTAAACTCACTGCAGAACGTTGATTGGTTGACAGAAAATCTTCACTTGCATGTGCTGCAAAGGGAATGCTCATGCGTGTTGGGTTTGTTTACATCAGTGTGCGCAAACACAAAAAACATAACAGTGTATTTTAGAATTTTATATTTTCACACACATACACACAGACAATGTTGCACTTTGCACACGCGCGAGAATGACGTAGATCGCTACTTTCCGGCATGCACCACGCCTATCAAGAAGGGTACTGTTGGCGGTGGAAACGCAAGCCGGATCAGGGTGTACCGTCCTGAATCATACTGTATTGTAACTGCATCGTTGGTGGAAACGAGGCTAGAGAGTGCATTTAGAGAGAGTGCTGTACATTCACTCCCCCCACCTACAATCCCTGCTGATACAAGACTCGAACCCGCAACCTTGGGTTATGAATCCGACTCTCTAAACATAAGGCCACGACTTCCCTTAAAAGAAGATTACGTACAGTTGATCTAGTTTGAGTTCTGTAGCTTTGACGCTAATGAGTAAAACCAATATATATTGTAAGTAATGCTGAGTGGTTTGACCAAAAATCTGTATCATGTTTTTACCTGACTGCGCGTTCATATTCATCAGAATGCATGAAACTGTTGCAGAACCACTGCATTTGAATCACGATCCAAACGAACATGCTACATATAGTATGAGCAGTTTTTGATGTAAATTAGATTGTATAATTTCAAAATTTAAAGCAAAAACAGAATGGTCTGACCTTAGCTTTGTGCAATAATGCTACATAAAACCAGGGCCGTCGTTAGTGGGGAGAAAGGTGCTGATGATTATAGGGGCCCACGGCTGTGTGTGTGTGGGGGGGGCGATTTCAACCGACTTCCCAGCATGAAAGACGCTCAGGACAGTTAATGGGCCATTGCTGCGCTTCGTCGTGAAAGCTTATCATTTGCATGTGTTTTTAAGCCTTGTCATTTTAAACATTCATGAGATTTTAAAGCATTCAAGCATAAGAAGAAGTGCAAGTACTCATGCATTGTTCGGTGCACACACAGAGAGCCAATGATCATCGAATTGAGTTTGGCATCTTCTTGCGCTTGAACAGACAAATACACGATACATGTCAAAATACCCGTCTTGGCGAGTATCCTCGAAAAACTGTTGGCTATGTCTTAAGTGAACGCAAACAGTTGTTTCAACAATCTGATGTGTATCGTTATATTAGAGCCATGCATTGTGTCTTAAAGTGACCATGCCTAATTTACTTGCTGCTGTTGGTGTCCTTAACCTCTCAATTCAAGACGCTTTCTACATTGCTTAGCCACTTGTATACCTTTTTTTTTCAAAATTCATACCGTGTGCGTGATTCAAACCGGTTTACTGTTTGAACTGGTATTTCGCCCAGCACTAATCGCAAGTCGGTGGTGTAGAGTAGAAAGCCACTAACAAAGGCCTAGTTTCAATGGCCGTGTTTTATAATGAATGGCCACTGGTTTAAGATAGATGAGGCCATTTTATAACCCTTTCAGAAACAAACAGCTGCCCCTCACGAAAGTCTAGAGTAAACGTCTCTTAATGTCCACCAGCACATCCCATAACAGACAGTGATGCTAAAACCACACAACCGCATCTGGCCGCGAGTGCTTACACATGAACCAAATGCTATTGTTCGTTTTCTCCTTTTAGCTCTTTTTGGCCTTATTGAATGTCTAATACAGTATAACTAACGTTTTTATTGTTTGCCTTGAACTTTTGTGTTGTTTTTCTGTTTCGCTTATTACTCGTGTGTTATTTTGGAGCATGGTTGAGTTTGTGAACTATTGATATGATTGTGCTGGAAAGGAGCTAAATGAAGTTGGAACGGTGCGGTTTAGGATTGCCGGCAGCCTGCCACGGCTTGCCAAACCCTCAGACAAAAGCTAAAGGAACAGCACTGGTGGAGCGTTGTGTTCACCGCAAGCCCTGTTATGTAAAGATCCCTCTATAATTAAACTATTACAGCCGAAAGGTCGACTCTGGGGAGCAAAAAATAAGATCTCACAGTCCAAAAAGAGTCAAGTGCTAGATCAATCTCCTGACATTTTTAATCCTATTTTCCACCACAACACATTAAAAAAAGGAAGTAATTATTCTGGATCATTTTGCATATAAATTAGAAACATATTGCATATATATAAAACTTACAAACTTTTTTATTACTTTACTTAAAATATATAACTGAATATGTTTTAGAGAAAAATTATTATATCCACGAATAGTCATAATATTAATGATAATGTTAATATATAATCATTATTAATGATTTTCAAACTGATATCCAGTATAATAACTTGTATATTATTATATATACATCATTTAGAAACATTGTTTTATTATTTTACTTTAGTTATATAACTGAATATGTTTTATTACAGAAAAATAAGTATTCTCTGTTAAAGTGCCCCTATTGTGCCATTTCGAATGTTGCCTTTCATGTGGTGTGTAATGTAGCTGTATGTGAATGCAAATCATCTGCAAAGTTGAAAACCGATAAATAAAGTTTTTCTCTCCCAAAAGAAAGAATTTTCGTTAGTAATTCGAATCCCTACACGACACGAGGTAACACATTTGCATAATTCCCGCCCCAACAACTTGACCCGCCCTCAAACACGTCATTTTACTGACGACTGCTGCTCTAATCAACCCGGGATCAGTGTTGCCAGACGTACGATAATTATCGTATTTGTACGATAATTTTGACCTCTGTACGATGTACGATCAAAAAGGAAAAAAATTCCATAATGTACGATAATTTCAGAACGTGTTTTTTTCCAAAGTCAACCTCATCAAAACAAAGCCATGAAATCGGCTCATTACAGACGCTCTAAATGGGTTGGTGCACACCTCAGGACCCTCAACATCTGGCAACACGCAGGATTCTGATGACAGCGACCTTCCCGCAAGGTACGCCTATGGCCCTATGATATCTGCGATGCAGAAAACATGGATGGAATTGCGGAATCCAGTCAACGGAATTTACTGTATAATGCGGAATGTCACGGAATTTGTCAAAGTTTGGATGAATTAATCAAAGGAAGGTCATTACACTTAAATCGTGATATGGACTAGTATCTGTAAATATTAAGCCGCAAAAAGGCTATTTAAATATAAATCCTGCATGTTCTGTGTCTGTCTGAATCATAGTCTATGGTCTGAATGAATGTCAGCGGTTTTGTTTACTACACACATACTGAAGTGCGCGTGACGCTCGCGGTGATTTCAGGATCTGCCTTCTCACTAAATAGGACATAAATACATGAACAACATCCCCAGAACTGCTCTGAGAGTCAAAAATATATAGTTTCTGCCAGAAATGTACTATTGTTCAGTAGAATGTACGTACAACTACTACTACTAAAATTATTAAGGAATAATCACAATATTTCTTCCATGTTTTAATTTTAATTGTAAATCCCCTTTGTTTGCCAACAAATAAAATTTGTTTAATTTTCATTAATTAAAAGATCAATTAAATTAATGTGTTATGCCTTCATTCGATAAACACACAATGCAGAATTTCTAAAGAAAAAAAACATAAGGCTATAAATAAAAGTAGTTTTTATGCATTAAAATAATTAGACATATTAAAACACAGAATTTGGTAACAATAAACAAGGTGAAAAAAATAGAACATTTCATTTTATGTTAAATTGTATACGTTTCATTATTTAATTAGACGTGCTTTTGATTAATAAAATGTCATTTAACAATTTAAAAAGGAGTCCAGAAAAATTAAAATGGAAAAAAAACAGAATCCAAATTTTTTTTAATTTGGAATAAAAAAAAAAAAAACATATTTCATACGAACGTATTTCATAGGGCCCTAGCATAGTTATTTATTTCTTGTGGTAATTTGAAGGTTGTGTCAAAAAGTTGTTGTTCTAATCTAGTAGATAAATAGCTGTATTCTGTACGTTTTTACTCATGTACGATAATTTTCTTCCAAATACGATAATTTTGAGCTTCTGGTACGATACTTGGACATTTCCAATCTGGCAACACTGCCCGGGATTCACAAAAAGCTTGCTCTTGAAAGACGGCTCAGCACCCAGTTTAATTGGACCAGCTGGCTCCACTGAATCACATCCCGTAAGTATGATAAATAATGTTCAATTTTTCCATCGCGCGTTCAAAATACAGAACTATGGCAATCGGTGTATCGTTTCCGAAAGGAGGGGCTTAGAACGACTGAATCTTTGAACTGCTTCGAACGAATCGTTTGAGAATCCTTGGAAAATGAGGTGATATTAAATGCATATTCTGAGACAACAAAAGTGTATTTTGACCTTGCATGCATGTAAACCTATTGAAGGAGACTCCCAAAACAATATTAGGAACCTTAAAAATGACATAATAGGGCACTTTAAATGTGTTAACACAAAAACTGTTGTTAATTAATAGTCTTTTTACTAATAATTTCTTTCTTAATTCTTATTTTGACAGCACTAATATTTTCACATTACTATACATATAATTTTTTTAACCTGTACATTCATATTAAGAAGGAAATATAACTGTTTTCTTTTCTTTTGACTGTCCAATCAGTGGTTAAACCAAGCGGTCTTCACCTGAAGTTGGCCCTAAAGCTCCAAGATTTTGGCAAAGCTATGTTTAAACCAATGAGGTATCACTTTTCTTCTTCCATGTTTTAATTTTAATTGTAAATCCCCTTTGTTTGCCAACAAATAAAATTTGTTTAATTTTCATTAATTAAAAGATCAATTAAATTAATGTGTTATGCCTTCATTCGATAAACACACAATGCAGAATTTCTAAAGAAAAAAAACATAAGGCTATAAATAAAAGTAGTTTTTATGCATTAAAATAATTAGACATATTAAAACACAGAATTTGGTAACAATAAACAAGGTGAAAAAAATAGAACATTTCATTTTATGTTAAATTGTATACGTTTCATTATTTAATTAGACGTGCTTTTGATTAATAAAATGTCATTTAACAATTTAAAAAGGAGTCCAGAAAAATTAAAATGGAAAAAAAACAGAATCCAAATTTTTTTTAATTTGGAATAAAAAAAAACAAAACATATTTCATACGTAACGTATTTCATAGGGCCCTAGCATAGTTATTTATTTATTGTGGTGATTTTAAGGTTGTGTCAAAAAGTTGTTGTTCTAATCTAGTAGATAAATAGCTGTATTCTGTACGTTTTTTCTCGCGTACGATAATTTTCTTCCAAATACGATAATTTTGAGCTTCTGGTACGATACTTGGACATTTCCAATCTGGCAACACTGCCCGGGATTCACAAAAAGCTTGCTCTTGAAAGACGGCTCAGCACCCAGTTTAATTGGACCAGCTGGCTCCACTGAATCACATCCCGTAAGTATGATAAATAATGTTCAATTTTTCCATCGCGCGTTCAAAATACAGAACTATGGCAATCGGTGTATCGTTTCCGAAAGGAGGGGCTTAGAACGACTGAATCTTTGAACTGCTTCGAACGAATCGTTTGAGAATCCTTGGAAAATGAGGTGATATTAAATGCATATTCTGAGACAACAAAAGTGTATTTTGACCTTGCATGCATGTAAACCTATTGAAGGAGACTCCCAAAACAATATTAGGAACCTTAAAAATGACATAATAGGGCACTTTAAATGTGTTAACACAAAAACTGTTGTTAATTAATAGTCTTTTTACTAATAATTTCTTTCTTAATTCTTATTTTGACAGCACTAATATTTTCACATTACTATACATATAATTTTTTTAACCTGTACATTCATATTAAGAAGGAAATATAACTGTTTTCTTTTCTTTTGACTGTCCAATCAGTGGTTAAACCAAGCGGTCTTCACCTGAAGTTGGCCCTAAAGCTCCAAGATTTTGGCAAAGCTATGTTTAAACCAATGAGGTATCACTTTTCTATTTAGATTTACATATTACTACACTTTGGTTCAAGTTTAGGTTGAACTGATAGAAATGGTCCTTTTTGATTTCAGACAGAAGAGACATGAAGAGACGCCGGAGAACTTCTTCTATTTTGTCGACTTTCAGAGACACAATGCTGAGATAGCAGCTTTCCACCTCGACAGGTGACACAGACGAACGTCGATTAGAGTCGCACAGCGAATGCGACCGGATTGACAGACGCACAGGAATGACAGGACAGATAGACAAAAGCAGGAATGAATTATACAGTGAAGGATCTGATATGAGTAAACAGATGAAATCCCTCAGGCTGCACCTCAGTGGGATACTGTACATCATTGTTTAGGCCTGTTGAGACAGTGAGGTTCAGCATGATTACTCTCGCCAAAGCATATTTGGTGAGGTCTATTGTGGACGATTATATGGTGATGAAACCTTAGGGCAGACTGCAACAGACATCAAGGGAATTCACTAAAACAGAGGCTATAAAACGTCACTTATGATTTACTAGGAAAGATCTTAGAGATTACAGACACAAAAACTCGGTCAGCAATTGTCCTGTTGATTTTCAAGTTCTTTTTTGAACATCTCGTCCAGACTAGCACAGCAACATTACTTCATCCAATAGAGTGCAACAGTCGGGTTCTGGAAGTAAAAATCCCATTTATTTTTTCCACAGGGGAATTGATTTTTGAAGCTGTTAAAGACAGACCTGTTTTGAGCTACAGGGTTGTAGATAGATTGTATATGCTTTTGTTGAAGTTGCGTTATTTCAACTTGTTTCTTAAATAATCCTGTTGAGCGTTAGAATTCTTGGTGAAAAACTACATTACCCATAATTCTTCCAGAATCAAAACAGGCAAATCAATAGTTGTTTATATATATCCATTGTTTTTCATTCATTGTCATTCGCAATGCTTCATGGGATTGTAGTTCTTTCACTTAAGTTATCAAAGCCAGTAAGTTCACAGACTTGTACCTTTGTCGCTTGTTAGTTCATGGCTTATAACTCTTAAAACAAAATCCCTATGGAAAAAAATGAATAGGAAAAATACTAGAACCTAAAAAATGGGCGGGCTCTGTTGCATAGCATGAGTTTGGGGCGGGTCTATCTATTTGATTGACCAATTGCAGATGGGGGGGTTGTTCAGATTATTTTGGCATATTGTTTGGTGACATAAGTGGCACAGATGTTACGCACTTCAATAATACTTTAATAATGTCATTGTATTGTTAGCTATCGTAAAACATGTTGAAGAATCCTCATTTTTCTCACTGTATGCATTTCTAATGACTGAGGTTTACAGGTCAGTTCAGTTTATTTGTGTAGTGCTTTTTACAATGCATATCATTTCCAAAGCCCCAGTGAACAAGTGGCAAGGAAAAATTCCCCAGGAGTTTCACCCTGTCATTAGTGGTGTAAGCAAAGCCACTTGAGAAAAGGGTGTTTTCCTGCAGGTTATTCCTCATCTGAGCTTGATTAAACACTCAGCTAAACCTCTTCAGCTGAAGAGAAATGACTAGTCAAAAACACACTGAAGGAAAAGCAAACGTAGTTTGAATTGAAAATCCTCTCAGAGTTAAGTAAGATGCTACTGGATAAGTTGAAATCTTACAGAAATTCCTTTAGCAAACCTATTTAGATATTTTAGGATATCTCACTCAAAATATGATTTAAAGAGACTTAATTTGTCGAAAATCAGGTTAATAGTAAAGCTGACTTACAGGTGCATCTCAATAAATTAGAATGTCGTGGAAAAGTTCATTTATTTCAGTAATTCAACTCAAATTGTGAAACTTGTGTATTAAATAAATTCAATGCACACAGACTAAAGTAGTCTAAGTCTTTGGTTCTTTTAATTGTGATGATTTTTGCTCACATTTAACAAAAACCCACCAATTCACTATCTCAACAAATTAGAATATGGTGACATGCCAATCAGCTAATCAACTCAAAACACCTGCAAAGGTTTCCTGAGCCTTCAAAATGCTCTCTCAGTTTGGTTCACTAGGCTACACAATCATGGGGAAGACTGCTGATCTGACAGTTGTCCAGAAGACAATCATTGACACCCTTCACAAGGAGGGTAAGCCACAAACATTCATTGCCAAAGAAGCTGGCTGTTCACAGAGTGCTGTATCCAAGCATGTTAACAGAAAGTTGAGTGGAAGGAAAAAGTGTGGAAGAAAAAGATGCACAACCAACCGAGAGAACCGCAGCCTTATGAGGATTGTCAAGCAAAATCGATTCAAGAATTTGAGTGAACTTCACAAGGAATGGACTGAGGCTGGGGTCAAGGCATCAAGAGCCACCACACACAGACGTGTCAAGGAATTTGGCTACAGTTGTCGTATTCCTCTTGTTAAGCCACTCCTGAACCACAGACAGTGTCAGAGGCGTCTTACCTGGGCTAAGGAGAAGAAGAACTGGACTGTTGCCCAGTGGTCCAAAGTCCTCTTTTCAGATGAGAGCAAGTTTTGTATTTCATTTGGAAACCAAGGTCCTAGAGTCTGGAGGAAGGGTGGAGAAGCTCATAGCCCAAGTTGCTTGAAGTCCAGTGTTAAGTTTCCACAGTCTGTGATGATTTGGGGTGCAATGTCATTTGCTGGTGTTGGTCCATTGTGTTTTTTGAAAACCAACGTCACTGCACCTGTTTACCAAGAAATTTTGGAGCACTTTATGCTTCCTTCTGCTGACCAGCTTTTTGAAGATGCTGATTTCATTTTTCCAGCAGGATTTGGCACCTGCCCACACTGCCAAAAGCACCAAAAGTTGGTTAAATGACCCTGGTGTTGGTGTGCTTGACTGGCCAGCAAACTCACCAGACCTGAACCCTATAGAGAATCTATGGGGTATTGTCAAGAGGAAAATGAGAAACAAGAGACCAAAAAATGCAGATGAGCTGAAGGCCACTGTCAAAGAAACCTGGGCTTCCATACCACCTCAGCAGTGCCACAAACTGATCACCTCCATGCCACGCCGAATTGAGGCAGTAATTAAAGCAAAAGGAGCCCCTACCAAGTATTGAGTACATGTACAGTAAATGAACATACTTTCCAGAAGGCCAACAATTCACTAAAAATGTTTTTTTTATTGGTCTTATGAAGTAATCTAATTTGTTGAGATAGTGAATTGGTGGGTTTTTGTTAAATGTGAGCCAAAATCATCACAATTAAAAGAACCAAAGACTTAAACTACTTCAGTCTGTGTGCATTGAATTTATTTAATACACGAGTTTCACAATTTGAGTTGAATTACTGAAATAAGTGAACTTTTCCACGACATTCTAATTTATTGAGATGCTCCTGTAGATGGCCAGCCATGAGTGTGTGAATATGTGGATTGTGTGCAGAGTGCTGGACTTCCGGAGAGTTCCACCCGTGGCGGGACGATTCATTAATGTGACGGGTGAGATTTTGTACATAACACACAATGAGGAACTGCGCAGTGTCTTCTTCAACTCTCCAGGTTTGCATTACTAGTCAAAACACATTTTTAACAAAATAAATATAATAAAGGCTTCTGTTCAAAAGTTTGGGGTAAGTACGTTTTTTAAAGAAATTATTATTTTGATTCAGAAAGGATGCATTAAACTGATCAAAAGTGTCAGGAAAGACATTTATAATGTTACAAAAGATTTCTATAAATGCTGTTTTTTGAACTTTCCATTCATCAAAGAATCCTGAATCCTGAATAAAAAGTATCAGTTTCCACAAAAATATTGTGCAGCACAACTGTTTTCAACATTGATAATAATCAGAAATGCTTCTTGAACAGTAAATCAGCATATCAGAATGATTTCTGAAGCATCATCTGACACTGAAGACTGGAGTTATGATGCTGAAAATTCAGCTTTGATCACAGAAATCGAATACATTTTAACATATATTGAAATAAAAAAATGTGCATTTCAAACTTTATTAATATATTACAATATCACAAAAATGTCACTGCATTTTTTTGATCAAATTAATGCACTTTTGGTGAGCATACAAAATGAAAAATTCTGACCCCAAACTTTTGAACGGTTCTGTCTGTTTATATGTATAATTTTGGGCCAGTTTCTATCAGAGTGAGTTGCTTTAAATGCTTTTCTTATTTCTTGACCAGCCAACAACACGTGTTTCTTTGCTAAGTGTTTATACGTGTGCAAGTCGGAGTACGCCGTGTGTGGTCATCCTGATCTGCTGGAGGGCTCCATGTCTGCTTATCTACCGGGCTTGAGCATCGCCCCGCGGATCTCCATCCCAAACCCCTGGATACGTGCCTACAGTTTCACCGGGAGAGAGGAGTACGCTCTGACTCTCAGACGCACTAAATCACTCTTCAGTTTTGAGTGCAAAGAATGATTCTTTTCTTTCTGGGACTTAAAAAGAGCAGGAATGTGTTTTAAGAAAGTAAAATGGGTCCGTTTAGATTCAGTTTAACTTGATTTATACAGAAAATAAAACAGTATTCCGGTCCGATCAACATTTGTTGTTTTATGAAGTGTAGAATGTCCTTATTTGGATTTGAGAAATCCAGCTCTTGATTCAGACCATGGCTAAGAAACAAAAATGTTTGTCATGCTCACAAAAGGGTCTAAAGTTCAGTAATGTTCAGATGTGTCCAAACAGCTTGAAGCAATTAACATCTTCTCTTTCTTCTCAGGTGGGAGGTCAATGCGTTATATTGTGATAATGTCAAAAAACTTTATCCCTACAACTCTGGGAACAGACTGCTCAACATTATTGACATGGCAATATTTGACTTTCTTACAGGCATGTAAACGCTTTCCATATCGACACTTGATGGAATTAATTTTGTCAAAACGTCACGTAAAACTTACATGAAACAATTTTTCATACCTGACGATCAAAGTAGGGTGTTGATGGTTGGTTTGGCACCAAAATAAGCATCACACCGACAATAAGGAAACTTTAAATCCAGAGTTACATAAGCCAGTGTACTGACCTTAAAGGAAAAAATGTCTCTTTCATGTTTCAGGAAACATGGACAGGCACCACTATGAAATTTTCACCAAGTTTGGAGATGATGGCTTCCTGCTCCACTTAGACAACGCCAGAGGGTATGTTCTCATCTGTAAACTTTTGGGGCCGTTAACACTGAACGCATTTTTGCAATGCACTGCACTGCTTTTTCATTGTTTTTGGCCATTGCACTCGCGTCTTTTGCAGTGTCTTGTGCAATACATGGTGTTCAATAAACACAGCACTCCAGTCAAAAGTTCAGCTTTTAAAACGTGTCTCTAGATCTTTCGTTTCTCTTTCATTCCACTGCCTTGTATCTCACATTTTTAAATGCAAAAAAAAAAACATGTTATGTGTGAATAGCCCCTTCCACTGAGTGGTTATGAAAGCTCATTTTTGATATAAGAAAAAATATAATGCTTTGGTAAATCATGACATAAAATGTGAAATTATGACAAAAAGTCAATTATGAGATAAAAAGTTGAAATTGACACAATGCACTGCACTGCTTTTTCATTGTTTTTGGCCATTGCACTCGCGTCTTTTGCAGTGTCTTGTGCAATACATGGTGTTCAATAAACACAGCACTCCAGTCAAAAGTTCAGCTTTTAAAACGTGTCTCTAGATCTTTCGTTTCTCTTTCATTCCACTGCCTTGTATCTCACATTTTTAAATGCAAAAAAAAAACATGTTATGTGTGAATAGCCCCTTCCACTGAGTGGTTATGAAAGCTCATTTTTGATATAAGAAAAAATATAATGCTTTGGTAAATCATGACATAAAATGTGAAATTATGACAAAGTCAATTATGAGATAAAAAGTTGAAATTGACAAAAAAAAAATTGGCATGATGAGAGAAAAGTCGAAACTAACAAAAAAAGTCAAAATTATGAGATAAAAGGTTGAAATCATGACAAAAAGTCAATTATAAGGTAAAAGTCAGTTATAAGATAGTCAACATTATGATACAGGTTCAAATTATGAGATAAAGTCATAATTGAGATCAAAGTCAAAATGGACAAAAAAGTTAAAATGATAAGATAAGGTCGAAATCATAGAAAAAAGTCAAGAGATAAAAAGTTGAAATTAATGAGATACAAAGTCATAATCATGACATAAATCAAAATAATCACGCAAGTCAAAATTGAGAAGTTAAAATGTGACAAAATGTCAAAATTATGAGAAAAATATCTATATGAGATAAAAAGTCAACATTATGAAAAAAAGTCAATGTATTTAGTAGGTCATAACTGAGATAAAAAAAATCGACTTTTTCACAATTTTGACAGTCAAAATTATGAGAAAGTGGAAATGATCACACACAAATCGAAATATGAGATAAAAAGTAGAATTTTAGGTCATAATTATGACTGTCATAATTTTGTCTGTTATGATTATGACATATTATTAGATAGAAACATATTAGATATGAGTATCTAAAAATGTATGTTTTTGTCATAAATTGGATTTTTTTTTTTTAAATCTCCTAATTTATGATTTACCAAAGCATGATATATATATATATATATTATTATTATATGGCCAAAACGGGCTTCTTCATCCTCTTGTTTACTGCAGATTCGGCCGGCATTCCGACGATGAGATGTCCATTCTTGCTCCATTGACCCAATGTTGCATGTAAGAATCTTTCTGAAATATTTACTAAATTATATGATTCTGAAGTTCATTTACGAACAGTTGTATGAGACATATAGTCCTACTCACAAAACACATGGCCTCTCACAGGATCAAGCGTTCCACGCTGTTTAGACTGAAGCTTTTGGCGAAGTCCGAGTACCGCCTGAGCGACGTCATGAGGGAATCCCTCTCCAGAGACCCTCTCTCGCCAGTTCTGACTGAGGACCACCTGCAGGCCTTGGACCGCCGGCTCGGCCATGTGCTCAGGACAGTAGGAAAGTGTGTGAAGAAGCTGGGAGAACCACAAGTGGTGATCAGAGATTTTGTAGAGTCATCCAGAGTAACTACAAGCCACCCAGGAGGAAATAACAGGTGACGGAACGAGAAGAGCGAGGGTTTGAGGAGATATCAGCAATCCACTGAAGTGACGTTATGATAACTTCCAGACTAAGCCACTGAACTAAATCACCTCTTTTGTCCAAAATCATGGCATCTAAGGACACCAGGAGGAAAAATCATTCATATTTCTGAAGTTCAAAATTATGAGATACAAAGTCATAATTATGAATTTAACAAAATTTCACAAATTAAAATTAAGAGATAAAGGTCACAGAGATAAAAAAAAGTTGAAATTATGACTTATAATTATGAGACAATCAATATTATGAGATAATTAAGTAATTATCGAGATGAAGAGCTCTGAAATTGACAAGAAATGTAAATTATGAGATAAGTTTAAATGATCATGAAACATTTAAAATGAGATAAAACGTCAATTCTAAAAAGTAAAATTTTTGTCATGATGACTTAGTATCTCAATGTCAATATATAACTATAATACAACTACAAAGGTATGTATTTTTAACTCATAATGTTGATTGTTTATCTCATATTTATGACTTTATCCTAATTATGATTGGCTAAAAAGGGCTGTCTGATATTACTAAACAAATCTTAATTGTCAAAAGTGACAAAAAGTCAAGATTACGAGATACAAAGTCATAATTATAACAGCCAAAATTATCACATAAGTAGAAATTATGAGATAAGCCAGAGATAAAAAGTTGAAACTATGACTTATAAATATGATAATCAAAAATGTCAAAATTATGAGATAAATAGGTCATTATTGACACAAAAATGCCCAAATGATCATAAACCAGTGAAATAAAAAAAGTCAATTCCAAAAAAGACTTCTTTTTGTCAATTTTGACTGTCATGATGAATATCTCATAATTCCAACATTCTATCTCATATCTCTCAGTATCACTTTTTACCTCATAATTTCAACTTCTCATCTTATCATTTGGACCTTTTATCTCATGTTTATGACTCTATTATGCTAAAAAGAGGCCATGTAATATTACTTCAAAAAGCTCCCTAACAAAAGCTGCCGACGGCTCTAAAATCCCAGAGCCAGACAGATGATCTACAGATCTCCTTACATCAGCAAACACACCATTCATGTGGTGCTTTAACTGCACAGCAAGAAGCATTTCCTCTGATTATCCGTTCCCTTTCTGTCCATTTTTATACAAACAACTATTAGTGGCAGCTGAGCTGGTGATGTAGCACACAAACAGGCCACATCACCAGAGAAACTCTGCGGTAGGTTGCGAGACAGATTTCGGACTTTCCAGACGGATCCGAAGTGTGTAATCCTCAGCGGTCTCATCTGGTTGTACTTCACAGGCTGTCAAGTGGGATCTTTGAAAAGCCTTGTTGCAACTTGTGGTTCACCACTCTGTTGCAGTATTGTACTGCAAGTCGAAGCTAGATTAAATTCGTCATCATTAGTGTCTCAGCTAGCAGAAATAAATTTGGGTTTACCAAATCCAGATCAAATGCTCAAAATGTTAATTTCTGAATTGGTGGTGGTGGATAAACATAATCTGAAAAACTGTAAATCAAATCCCGGTCAGTTATTCATGACTGTTTGTCACATTCTCACATTGCCTCATTAAAATAACTAAATATTTGCATTCTTTCCGATTCAGTCCAGTTCCTGACTGCCAGCTGACAGAAAGCCTTGTGTGACGCGTGTAAACACTTGTATTATCTTTTAACACATTTGAGTATAATAAAATTGAAATTTAAGCATAAAAACATCTGATTTTAGCACTCAAGCAGTCATGACTTGTCTAAGAACATGACATGCAAAAAAATTACAATTCAGTTCATTCAGTCCCATCTGTTGGATGAGAACAGATTTAGCAAATGCCACACAGCATACAAACCAAGGATATCTGAAATTATAACTCAACGGAAATAAAAAATTAAAATCTTACTGACCACAAACTTTTGAATGTGTACAACAAAGCACATTGCATGTAATATATCCCACAATGCAGTGTACTCAAGTGGACCTTCCTTTTCTGTGACAGAAACTCATTTTAATCAAACTGCCAAAAATGAATATATTTTAACACAAAATAAAAATTATTTGATCAAATAATTTATTTTCAGTGTAATAACTGAACAGCACTCATATGCCACATGATCATGACAACCATGTAACATACTGCCGTTTGAGATTATTTATTTGTTGCATAATGCCTACAAGTTTGACTTACTATTAAAATTATATATATATATAGTAATAATTCCATTCTGAACGGTCAGATTTTTTTCTCGGTTGAACGCTGCCCCCTTGTATATTTATGACAACTTGTAAGAAATTTGAGCATTTGCCTGGAAAGAAAGTCTTCTACTGCATTTGATGGTTCAATAACAACCTTTTTATTGCTTAAACTGCCATTTGGATGATCTATACCAAAAAGATTATTTTCTGCGCAAAACTCACTGGAAATCAGACTACACATATGGGTAACATTGACAAATAAAACATCATCAGTGGTCCGCAATATATCAGCAGCTCATAAGATGACTGCAGGTCACAGAACTAGCAGAAACGTTTGGGTTTGAAGGTGCAGCTCTATTCATCAGTCATTCTGCCCATTCACACAGACACAAGCGTCACGGTCGTGAAGATGGGTGTGCGTGAGATTCTGGCCCTATTATTTCAGGGGAAATTAACCTAATAAATGTGACGAAGATGCCAAGATAAAGCTGAAAGAATCTGAAAAACCTTTGTGTTGCACACCATTTTAATACGCATTTCTCAAAAACTAAAACAAGGAACAATGAGACTTGTTATCTAAAAGAGAATCAAACATTGATCGCTTTGGATTGTTTAACAGCAAAACAGAATATGGACACGTAAACATCAAATCACCAATGTTCATTTTAACTTAAAGAACTCCTTGTGGAGTTTTTATAAAAACTTATCAAAGATATTGACGTCATTCATGATGTTGTAAGCAGAAAGAATTTCATTTTCTGCTTTATGACTGTTTTTGTGAGCCTCTGTTTTCAAACAGTACCACTAGAAACCAGAGACCTCGGCGTGGACGTTAAAACCTCAGCTTATAATCGTTTCAGTCTTTTATTTCGACATTAAAACTGCTACAAGCCAGTTTAAAGGAATAGTTTTCCCAAATATTTGCTGAAAATGTACTCACCCTCAGGCCATTCAAGATGTAGATGAGTTTGTTTCTTCATCAGATTTTGGGAAATGTAGCATTGCATCAGTGTCTCAGCAATGGATGCTCTGCAGTGAATGGGTGCCGTCAGAATGAGAGTCCAAACAGCTGATAAAAACATCACAATAATCCACAGCACTCCAGTGCATCATTTAACATCTGGAGAAGACAAAAGCTGTGAGTTTGTAAGAAACAAATAGACTCTCATTCTGACGGCACCCATTCACTGCAGAGGATCCTTTGGTGAGCAAGTGATGCAATGCTACATTTCTCCAAATCTGATGAAGAAACAAACTCATCTACATCTTGGCTGACCTGAGAATGAGTACATTTTCAGAAAAAATTTCATTTTTGGTGCACTATTCCTTAAAAAAACAGCCACAGAAACACTTGAAATTATGACATGCGACTAAATATGCCACTGCGCACCGTTGTGGAAAAATAAGCTTATTAAAAAATAAAACTGGTATTTCTCGGCATATACTGACAAAAAGGTAAATACTGAAACAGTCGGACTGAAAGCTCATTCGGTGACGGCGCACATGCGGGAATACACAAATACAATTTTTATCACGCTGTCAAATATCTGTCACGCTCACCTCTAGAAGCTAAATTCAAGTCAAGACGTGAGGCTCTGTCCAACTTTTGGCACTGGCATCGTAACAGAACAGAAACTACTATGGTTTTGAGGAGATATCAGTTTAAAAATCAGTCAGCCAGTTTCTCTTACAATAAACCCTAAACGTTTAGATACTGCACAGGAACGGCCTCACTAGTTACTACAGTAAGCAACTGAAACACAAATAGTGAGAGTGTGTGCTGGAATGATGAGAAGAAATAAAACCGCATGTATGTTCATGTTCCTGACTGCTTTTTCTCCGTGTAGCTTTGATAGAGGAGGGAAATGAGGCAGTAAGGCTTAAAGAATATAATCAGTACAGCCAAACATCACTCGTCTGTCTTACTCTGTTACATATGTAGTCAGTTCACCTTATAAAACTAGGAATTTAAAACGGTTTTAGAATAACTCTACTATAAATATATTTATGTTGTTTTCATTTACTGCTTGGAATTAAAGGTAAAAACACTGCAGAGTAAAGGCTGTGATTTGATTGGAGGAACGTACGTTTGATTGTCTGGCCTTTCATTTGGCTCTGAATGTCCGACGATGAAAGCGGCTGTTAAAGCTCTCGGCTGACGTGACAGTCACATGGGAAGCACTTAATGAAGCAGTAATGAGCCTGGGAACGCTTAAATGAGAAGCTAAATGGTGAGGTGGACCCTGCGGTATAGGTTTTTAGGGGTGGGGCGTCTCAGACGGAGAGCGACACGAAGCTGTTGTACTGTTGGATGTTGCGTTTGAGGATGTCCGAACATGGTCCCAGCACACGCTCGAAACGCGGCCTGTCCAGCTTGACGCATTTGAGCGGCCCGCGCGCCACCACGGTAGCTGCACGGGGTCGGTTCATCAGCAGAGCGATCTCGCCTAGTGAGAGCAAAGAAACACAAAGATTTTATTTTTATACTTAACTAACTGCACTAATTA
Organism: Sinocyclocheilus grahami; assembly: GCF_001515645.1. Taxonomy (NCBI): domain Eukaryota; kingdom Metazoa; phylum Chordata; class Actinopteri; order Cypriniformes; family Cyprinidae; genus Sinocyclocheilus; species Sinocyclocheilus grahami. Next base: position 38,631 of record NW_015505505.1, read on the forward strand.
AGTATAATAATGAACTTAATAATGACTTAAAAAAAGAGAATTGCAAATTCTTGGTCTAACAATTCTGCGAGATATAGACTCTAAACTGCGAGATATAAACTTTTTATAAAAGTCAGAATTGTGAAATATAAACTCACAATTTTGAGAAGAAAAAAAAAGACAGGAGTAGTAGTCACATTTTTATTTTATTTTTCTATGGTGAAAACAAAAAACGGAATTGCAAAATTCAGTAAACTCCAAAAAAAAAAAAAAAAATTAAATCTGAATTCTGAGTTTATATCTCGTAATTCTGACTTGTATCTCCCTCAGAGTTATGAGGAAAAAAGTCACTATCACCTTTTTTATTTGTATTTTTTTCACATGCTTCCATAATATAGCTTCATGAATAACTAATAAGCATCCCGTTATAAAAAAAATAAACTATGTATCCATTAAGATAAACTTTTAATTGTATTGACTGACTGATCACATTCAGAGACCTACTATATTAATATATTTTGTTATTAATATCAACAAAGCTAGCTTGACTAGTGAGAGTGAGGTGTGAGAAACATGCAATCCATAAATACTGAATTCATAGGTTTATGTCATTTATATTGTTTTATTTTCTATACTTGCTCTTTATAGCTTCATGAATAACTAATAAGAATTCCATTATAATGAATAAATTGTATCCTATCTGATGAGATACATTTAGAATTGTATTGACTAACAGATCATATTCAGAGACTTACTGCATAAATATATTTTACATTAAATGGACAGTTCATATAAAAATGTTGTTCTGAGCCTAAATTAGTTTCTTTCTTTCATGAAATGTTTGAGGTTCCATTTTCAGAACAAGGAAAGTGGAGGGTGATTTATACTGCAAAATTCACCATCCACTTTTGCTGTATGGAAAACAGAAGCTCAGACGTGAACTATCCTTTAAGAATGTGCTCTGATTCCTCCATGTTTAATGTCACTTACCGAAGTAGTCTGACGGTCCTAACCTGCCGACCTCTACAAACTCCTCATTCTCTGACCTGCGCTGCAGAACGGCTGCACATCCCTGAGGAAACAGACAGCAGGACTTCAGAAAACACAACACTTTCACCAACACGGACACACTTTCAGCAGACGGGATACTGCACCTCCAGAATGATGAAGAACTCGTCCCCTGGTTCTCCCTGAACCACGATCTTCTGGCCGTCCTCGAACTGCACCGGCTCCAGAGCGTCAGCCACGGTCAGACGCTCCCACTTATCCAGAGACTCTGCAGAGAGCCGAAACACTCACAATACAGGAACTACACAGACAAAGCTCTCGCTCTCGCTCTCTCTCTCTATATATCATCTGTAGTTAGGGATGTAACGATTCACTCAACTTACGATGCGATACGGTTCATGATACTGATCGCACATCATGTAATTGTTTAGATTAAAGGGTTAGTTCACCCAAAAATGAAACTTACCCCATGATTTACTCACCCTCAAGCCATCCTAGGTGTATATGCCTTTCTTCTTTCAGACGAATACAATCGGAGTTATATTAAATAATGTCCAGGCTAATCCATCCTTTATAATGGGAGTGGATGGTAGCCCAAAATTTGAAGTCCAAAAAATTTCACCCATCCATTATAAAAGAAGTCCACACGGCTCCGGGGGGGTTAATAAAGGCCTTCTGAAGCGACGCGACGTGTTTGTGTCAGAAAAAAATCCATATTTGCAACTTTATAAACCTTAATCTCTAGCTTCCGCTAACTGTCGTGCGTGCGTTCATGAGAGTGGCGTCCAGCGGATGACGTAAGACGTAGGCAAACGCAGTGAAGAACGCAGAAGTGATGCACGCGGAAGCACAGAGGAGAAAGCAAAACAAAACACCGGTCACGAATTAGTAGTACAAAACGAGGATTTGTAAAGAAAAATGTAGGAGGATTTCGATATAAGCCAAGAGGACACTGGTTTTCTTTGATGTAAACAAAACTTGTTTCTCGCGAGACTAGTATATTCTCACCAGAGCCTATGCTACGCCTACGTCTTACGTCTTCCGCTGGACGCCACTCTCTCATGAACGCACGTACAACAGTTAGCGGAAGCTAGAGATTAAGGTTTTCCGTTTTAACTGTTATATGCTCGGGGGCACTATTACACATCTCCTGAATGAGTCTACGATCTCCCAATCAAAAGCACAGGCCACGAGCGATCTCATATGTAAGCAGATGCATATGAAAAATAATGCGATCATCAACAATAAACAGCATATAAATGAAAACTGCCAAATGTTACTGAGTGAAATGGCGATCCCGGAAGTGGTAAAGGACTGTGAATCTTTGGGGGTGTTGATGAAAGCGATCTACTGCATCTATGCTTTGGTCATCGAACTGAATATGATCCAGATACAGTTTTTGATAAAAATGTGAGTTTGATAAAAAAAAATTAAACAAAATTTTTTTTTATGAAGCTTACCTACATTCAAGTGTTGATATATAGATTTTTTTTTGTTTAAAAGTAGAGGCTCTGTTCTTTATTTTGATGCATTGCATGTTCAGATATTCATGCAACAAAATATTCGGGAGGCCATGAAATTTTAGTGAAAATGATAAAAAATGCTAAATTTTTCAAAAATGCTGGCAGGGAAAGAGTTAAAAGAAGTCAGAAGCTCATGCATAGTTCATGGACTGTCATAAGGTCTGAAGAGACTCGTGTGAAATCATACAGGAGAGAAGCCAGTCTTGAGTCTGTGGCAAAAACTTTTACAGTGCTTGGATATTGTTCGGTCTTTTACTGCATATGATAATTCACACACAGAAAGTAGAACTGAATTGACATTCATTCCGAGATGATTAATTAAAACATTTCAAAATGCATTTGAACTGTTTTGCATTTTGTGACTTTGAAATAAAATAAGATTCTAAAAAACATCTTCTTGTGAATTCAATATCATGTATCATCTCGTCTTGTCTCGTGAGTGAAGTGTATCGTCACACCCCTAATACCTAGATAGACAGACAAGACTTACCTAAAATAGATACTTTGCTCAAGAACTCCTCGTACATCTTCCTCTTCCTCAATGTGCTTCCCTATGATCAAACACAAGACAGAAGGATGTTTTGGAGTATTGTTGTGTGTGGTGTTATGTGTGTGAGTAAAGGGCAGCTGTACCATCAGTATTCTCCTGTAGCTGTCTCTGTCGATGCCCCAGAGCTTGACGTTGGTCTTGGCTGTAACAGTGGCGGCTCTCGGGGTGCCGTAGATCAGTGCCAGCTCTCCGAAGCTGCCGCCCTCCCCGATGCTGGTGGCCCACTCACTGTTCACATACACCTGTGAGGAAACGCACTTATGACCTTCTGTACCTGCATAATGTGCCGTATTGATTGAGAACAAATCCAGGATGGCACTCTTAGGTTGTTTTTATGCGAAGACGTGTTTAGGATAACTCACATCCATTTCACCCTGATCGATGACATAGAAGTTATCACCCTCGTCACCTAGGAAACAAGTGTGAAACAAAACAGCAAAGGTAAATCAATGTATAAATAAGGTCAATATGATTGCTCATCAGTGTTTTTAAAGCTCTACCTTGCTGGATGACAGTCTCTCCTGCGATGTAGGTGACTGGAAACATGGCATCAAATATGTCACTGTAGGGTAAAACAGAAGACAAATTTGGTCAGTAAGTTATTTTATGTCTTTTACATCACCACACTCCCCCTGTTGCTTGATTTCATTAGGAGTTACAAACATTTCTGCATTACATGTTTTCTGAAATGTTATGTTTAATTATGCAAATAAAGCATTTTCTAATTAAATATGCGATAATTCACATAAATATCCAGGATAAAATTCAAATCCAGTTTCAATATTTTTACAGAGGCGATTTTGGATATCTCCCAAAAAACTTTTAAGTGTTTATTTTATTGCACGTTATCTACATGTGCTTAGATTCTTTAAAGGCCACGATTATTTTTTTCCACTTAAGCAACATTTTCATACACGGAAGAGGATTAGGGCCAAGCAATAATAAAAAATAAAACCATCTCGAGATTAAAATCGTTACATTTCGAGAAAAAAGTCATTATGTCTCGAGAAATTTTTTTTTTTTTTGTATTACACGTTTTCGTAAATGTTATGTTTAAATATGCAAATGAAGCATTTTCTAATTAAATATGCGATAATTCACATAAATATCCTGAACAAAAATCAAATCCAGTTTCAATATTTTTTTACACAGGTGATTTTGGATTTCTCTTTTTATCAGAAATCAGAAAGAAAAAAAACTGTATTTTTTTTTTAGGAATACAATATTGTATAAAATCATGCAAATGATAATGTTTGGTGTATGAAAATGTTGCTTAAGTGGAAAAAATTATCATGGCCTTTAAAGAATCTAAACACATATAGATAACGTGCAACAAAATAAACACTTAAAAGTTTGTTTTGCATTTTCCTTTTCACTAGTCTGGGGGGGAAAAAATCTCAAAAGTGACCAGTGCATGCGAAAAAAAAAGACGTTTTGCCTGTAGTGTCCCGCCTAAAAACCTAAATAATGGATAAAGGAACTAAAACACTAAGTCACCTTCTTTCATTGTCGTCCAGGTGTGAGAAGAGCACATTCTTTTCGATGGCTTTGGCGAGAGCAGCCATGGTTTTGTAGTCTTTAGGAATGACCTTCACAGAGAAGACAGAAAACACGACTGACTGACCTATGCAGTCCAACACACGAGACATTACGTCATTCTGAGAGATACAGACCTTCCTGACGTAGGAGGTGGCGTCCTCCTCGGTGTAGACCTCAGCGCTGATGGCTCCTCTCCGCCTGCGGCCCTTCACCACCGGGTTCATGGGAGGAGACACCTCATCTTCACGAGAGTCTGAGCGAGAACTGGCCTTCTGCTGGTTTAAGAGCTGCTTAGCTTCCTCCTGCACATGAAGATGCATGAATATAAATACAAAGATACACGTGGTTGTGCATTACCGCATGGGCCAACCGTTGGTTGTTGGTTTCCTGATCTGTTGCTTTTATGTCATGTCAGAATTCTGTACGAATAAGTGCAAACCTTTTCCAGCCTTTCGAAGTATTCTCTGAGGAAGGCCATGGGTCTGTCGGGTCGTGAGGTGCACAGCTGCACGATGCAGTCCTTCAGCAGCTGCTGGACGTTGTGTTTCTGCACATATAACTCACATTCCCTCAGACTCTTCTCCTCCTCACTGCTCACGCTGCCTGATGCCATGCTGAACGCTGGATCTGACCTTTGACCAAACGCACTTATGACCTTCTGTACCTGCATAATGTGCCGTATTGATTGAGAACAAATCCAGGATGGCACTCTTAGGTTGTTTTTATGCGAAGACGTGTTTAGGATAACTCACATCCATTTCACCCTGATCGATGACATAGAAGTTATCACCCTCGTCACCTAGGAAACAAGTGTGAAACAAAACAGCAAAGGTAAATCAATGTATAAATAAGGTCAATATGATTGCTCATCAGTGTTTTTAAAGCTCTACCTTGCTGGATGACAGTCTCTCCTGCGATGTAGGTGACTGGAAACATGGCATCAAATATGTCACTGTAGGGTAAAACAGAAGACAAATTTGGTCAGTAAGTTATTTTATGTCTTTTACATCACCACACTCCCCCTGTTGCTTGATTTCATTAGGAGTTACAAACATTTCTGCATTACATGTTTTCTGAAATGTTATGTTTAATTATGCAAATAAAGCATTTTCTAATTAAATATGCGATAATTCACATAAATATCCAGGATAAAATTCAAATCCAGTTTCAATATTTTTACAGAGGCGATTTTGGATATCTCCCAAAAAACTTTTAAGTGTTTATTTTATTGCACGTTATCTACATGTGCTTAGATTCTTTAAAGGCCACGATTATTTTTTTCCACTTAAGCAACATTTTCATACACGGAAGAGGATTAGGGCCAAGCAATAATAAAAAATAAAACCATCTCGAGATTAAAATCGTTAAATTTCGAGAAAAAAGTCATTATGTCTCGAGAAATTTTTTTTTTTTTTGTATTACACGTTTTCGTAAATGTTATGTTTAAATATGCAAATGAAGCATTTTCTAATTAAATATGCGATAATTCACATAAATATCCTGAACAAAAATCAAATCCAGTTTCAATATTTTTTTACACAGGTGATTTTGGATTTCTCTTTTTATCAGAAATCAGAAAGAAAAAAAACTGTATTTTTTTTTTAGGAATACAATATTGTATAAAATCATGCAAATGATAATGTTTGGTGTATGAAAATGTTGCTTAAGTGGAAAAAATTATCATGGCCTTTAAAGAATCTAAACACATATAGATAACGTGCAACAAAATAAACACTTAAAAGTTTGTTTTGCATTTTCCTTTTCACTAGTCTGGGGGGGAAAAAATCTCAAAAGTGACCAGTGCATGCGAAAAAAAAAGACGTTTTGCCTGTAGTGTCCCGCCTAAAAACCTAAATAATGGATAAAGGAACTAAAACACTAAGTCACCTTCTTTCATTGTCGTCCAGGTGTGAGAAGAGCACATTCTTTTCGATGGCTTTGGCGAGAGCAGCCATGGTTTTGTAGTCTTTAGGAATGACCTTCACAGAGAAGACAGAAAACACGACTGACTGACCTATGCAGTCCAACACACGAGACATTACGTCATTCTGAGAGATACAGACCTTCCTGACGTAGGAGGTGGCGTCCTCCTCGGTGTAGACCTCAGCGCTGATGGCTCCTCTCCGCCTGCGGCCCTTCACCACCGGGTTCATGGGAGGAGACACCTCATCTTCACGAGAGTCTGAGCGAGAACTGGCCTTCTGCTGGTTTAAGAGCTGCTTAGCTTCCTCCTGCACATGAAGATGCATGAATATAAATACAAAGATACACGTGGTTGTGCATTACCGCATGGGCCAACCGTTGTTGACGTTTCCTGATCTGTTGCTTTTATGTCATGTCAGAATTCTGTACGAATAAGTGCAAACCTTTTCCAGCCTTTCGAAGTATTCTCTGAGGAAGGCCATGGGTCTGTCGGGTCGTGAGGTGCACAGCTGCACGATGCAGTCCTTCAGCAGCTGCTGGACGTTGTGTTTCTGCACATATAACTCACATTCCCTCAGACTCTTCTCCTCCTCACTGCTCACGCTGCCTGATGCCATGCTGAACGCTGGATCTGACCTTTGACCTGCAGCGGTGCACAAACACCAATCACTGCGTTACAATTACAACAAGTGACACACCGACAAAATGTAACTTGGCGGACAAAATGAAACGGCTTCACTTCACAATAAGGTTTCATTTGCTAACTATATTAGCTAATTTATTATATATTATATTATATATTAACTATTAAATCAATATATGCACCCAATTGCAGAAAATGCAGTAAAACTAAACAAACAAACCTTCACCTGTCTCGAACCCTAATAATGTTATTCTGGAGTTTTTAAATGTCGTGTAATGTACTTTGTTTGTTATGATGGAAAAAGAGGCTATTGCAATCCTGTGCAGAATTAATGCAGAAACACTCAAAGTAATTAACATTCATGAAAATATCATTAATGCCTGCACATGACTATAAATACATTTAAAGGGGTCACTGAATGTTCTGCCCGAGCTGGATTACAGCATCATCTCAGAAATAATCTGGAGATTATCTTTGTTTCAGCACACCTGGACAGTTTGATCCACTGCATGAACTCAATGCTGCAGGTTGATTATTATTATGTTGACATAACATCATTTTTCCACTTCAACAACATCCATCAGAATACTAGTGTGTGTAGAACGAAGGTTAAGCACGCGATCATACACTTAGATCTATTTTACACGACCAGAGGAACATACACATATTATGCGATGCGTATGAAATATGAGTTTAACACACATTTAGACGGTCTAAATACAACACTGAGCAGACATGGCGCTATCTAACCTCCACGAGAACGTTAAACCCGTAAAGCGCACAACATATAAAAGGTTAGTGAGCGGTTTTGCTCGATATTTGAAAATAAGCAGCCGTTGAGTCTCTAAGAGAAGGCCGCTGAGCGGTCGCCATCTTTATCTGTATCATAAACAAATGTCATTTCCAGCATTCAGCGATCATCATAGATGCTGCACGACAAACATGACACGTTAACTACCGTTATTCCTTACCGAGCCTTTAAAACGCGACTCGGCTTCTGCGTTACTCCGTTATTCAGACGCGGCACAGCAGCTCGTTCTTCCTCACAGGCGCTCGGACGTCTGCTCGTGCTCGCCGGAAGCAGCACAACACCAAGCAAAGTCTGCCGGTGACGTCAATAGGCCCCGTTCGCGCATGGAAACGGTAACCTTGGCAACATTAAAGCGCGCGTAGCACGACTCAACCTGGGTACCGTACTCAGACCTTCCTTAATAAAACACTTGATCTTTAACATCTTGATCTTTTATGTATGTTACCTGTTTAGACAGCTTTATTTCATTTTATTTTATTTTATTTCATTTTATTTATCTGTCTTATTTCATTTTATTTAATTGCACTTATTTTCTTTATTTTATCTGTCTTATTTCATTTTATTTAATTGTATTTATTTTCTTTATTTTATTTTATTTTATCTTCTTTTATTTATTTTATCTGTCTTATTCCATTTTATTTAATTGCATTTATTTTCTTTATTTTATTTTATTTTATCTTCTTTTATTTATTTTATCTGTCTTATTTGATTTAATTTAATTTAATTGTATCTGTCTTATTTACATTTTATTTAATTGTATTTATTTTCTTTATTTTATTTTATCTTATTTTATTTTATTTATCAATCTTATTTCATTTTATTTAATTGTAGTTGTTTTCTTTATTTCCTTTATTTTATTTTATTTTATCTTATTTTATTTATTTTATCTGTCTTATTCCATTTTATTTATTTGCATTTATTTTCTTTATTTTATTTTATTTGATCTTCTTTTATTTATTTTATCTGTCTTATTTCATTTTATTTAATTGTATTTATTTTCTTTATTTTATCTTATTTTCTTTATTTTATCTTATTTTCTTTATTTTATCTACCTCATTTTGTCTTGTCTTATCATATCTTATTTATTTTATATTTTATTTTATTTTGTGAATTGTATAAAAAAATATGGTCCTTGTTAGTTAATAGTTAATGCATTAACTAATGTTAACAAATTAAACCTTATCATAAATTGCTACCAATTAAATAAATATATGCACCTAATTGCAGAAAATGCAGTAAGACATTTGATATAAAATATATTTTATTTATTTAATTAAATTTTTACTATGATAAACAGTCAAATTAGCTTATTTATACTCTTTCCAATACCGTGGACACACTGCATAATTTTTTATGAATTATTATATTATTTTTATGAATTAATACATATTTTATTTACAAATGTATGGTTTACTTAATATTTTCCTAGTGTCCTAGTGTAAATGCATAATATTATTATGTAGATGCAGTAAACTTTGACCTTTACTATTTGGTATGTTTACCCTAAATATTATGAAGGAAGTCCTGAAATTATCTTCAATTCTCATTGCCTGATACAGAATTTTTGGGAGGGCCAAAATTAATTAATTAATTATAATAAAGTATTACAGAAAAAGAACATTACATAATTTATTAATCTTTTAATTATTAAATAAAATTTAAAAAATATTCGATTTTTCCGTTCGAGCGCTGCAGCCGCGACTTTTATTTTGGAAACTGCGGTAAACACCGGAAGTTCCTTTGTCACTCAGCTCATGCTGCAGCAGCACAGCATTAAGTGAGCTGTATTGAGTGCGTTTCATTCCGCTGCGAACATGACCTGCATCTTTTCATGAGCGACTCGGGCGAATAAGTTCACGGGACCGGGTTCGGTAGGTTATCTGTGTGTTTTGCGCTTCGGCTGATGTGAATGTGCAGCAGAAACACAGCAGCCCTCGTTACTTCAATATGCATTCACATGCTTCTTTACGGGCTTGCGCGCTAATATGTCCGTCGCAATGGAAAGTGTATCTTCTGATCAGAAGTGAAAGTGCTGTTGGACACCTGAGATCAGAACCCGTCTCAGTGTTACAGTGTGTCAGTCATAACCAGGTCACGTGTGTGTTTGCAGTGCAGGCAGATGTGCGCATGCGCTACATGCTGATAGTGCAGCTTTGCTAGTTAGTATGATATTATATTAGTCCTGAAGTGTGCTGAAGTGCAGGAGTAGTGCTCAGGACACGTGAGAGTATCTGCTGTAAGCTCCTTCCCTGCAGACAGAGTGGATGCATGCCTTTATTAACTCGCTTTATGCAGATGGTTAGAGACAGCCATCAGTCACCGTCCAAATTCATTGCATTTTTTCTCTCCATAAAATGAAAGCGAGACTGTACTTCGGCTAATGTCTGTGTAAATTAAGTCATGCGAATAGGAGCATGAGCAAATGATGAATATTTAATGCTTAAATGAATTCTTGTAGGCAAATCAACTGTGCCTATTTATGTTTATTTATTCATGTATTAATTATTAAATGTAATATCGTTGTTTTATAAATTATTCTATTTTAGTATTTTTTTAATGGATGCATTTGATCAGATATAATTTAGACAAAGAAGCTCAAATATAAGATTTTTTGTTTATTTTTGGTCTCTGCATAATCTCCATATTTCCATTCTTGTTATTTCATAGCAAAAATTACTCTTCTTTTTTTTATTTTTTTATTAATTTTTTTCATCAAAACATTAAACTCTATATACTGACCATAGAGTTTACATTCGAGCATCATCTTTTCTTAACCCTGTGATACAAATATATAAAATCAGTGTTATTTATTATTTTGGTTATTTAAATATTACATTTTAGTCTTTTTTTTTTTTTTACATTTCATTTATCTTTAGTGTTATTTATTTCAGTTCTAGTTTTAGTAATTTAGAACTTCTTTTCTTATTCTTATTTCGTTTAGTTGCCACGTAGTTTTCATTTTTCCTTTTTTTCTATATGTTTTTTAAAGAATTTTTCTTCTTCTAATATCGCTTTTTTTATTATTTCAGTGAAAAACAACAGTTTTAAGTAGTTTTTAATAATACAAAAATAGTTAACAGTAACTGAACTTTTTTTCCCCCTAAATTTCAAACTGATAATATGGAATTAATAATTGGAAATGATTCTAACATCTGTAGTGGTCACCATGATGCATCAGTGAGTTCAAGTGTTTTTCTTTTATCGTAACCATGTGACCTCAAGCTGACAGCATCATCATGGTGTCACGTCACGCAGTTGTTTTTGCCTCGAGCTCAGCTTCCACCTGCGACGTTTGGAAAAAAAGAAGTGTGTACGGGTCACGGGTGGCCAGATGTCCCGTCTCATTTGAACCCCACGGGGCGTAGATTGAAACATCTTGTAACTAATACTCACTTTCATCAGTCACTGGCCGTATCAGATGAGCTCTTATTGTGCTCCTGAGGAAGTGCATGCAGTGCCGGGTTACACTGCTCTTGAGACTTGAAGCTTTTCTTAAGTTGGTTGTTGTCACATTGGGTGAACTGCCAAGAACTTGATCAAATATTTAGTCTCGGACATTAGTTGATAATCCTGTGCAATAGTTATCCACCCCCTTGACAATGTATTTTGAGCTCGCTATGTTTTATCTAATCAAACTAGTGCTTTTGTGTGTCAGAGAAGGTGTGTGTGTGTGTGTGTGTGCACGCTGCTGGAGTAAGTGTCTTGGAAATGGGCTTCAGGGCAGTTTCTGTCTTGATACAGATGAGTTAGAACAGTTTTTGTTGGGTCCTTTTTTTAATATATTTATTTGAGAAGAGAATCCGAAATCATAACAGCTGGGTAAGGACTTTTACATTATTACAGTCTGTCAAGATTTAGTAAGATCTTCAGAAGAGATTCCAAAAATATATTTTTCTTTATTCATTTACTTTTTTTTCTGGAATATTTTCTATATGTAATTCATTATTTTTAAATGTGAATTTATTTATTAAGTTTTCTAGAATATCTTGGAATGTCTTCTCTCTCTCTCTCTCTCTCTCTATATATATATATGTGTGTGTGTGTGTGTGTCTGTTTTGTTTTATTTATTTATTAACTTATTTATTTAGTTTTCATAAAACATCTTGGAATGTCTTCTGTATGTGTGTTTATTTAAGTTTTAAACATTTTAAATTGATTTTAATTAATTAATTGTATTATTTTTTCTGGAATATTCTGGAATGTCTTCTTTGATGGTTTCCCCCTTCATTTAGGGAGGCACTTCTTTACTTCACTTTATTATATATGTTCTCATATATAATAATAATAATAAAAAAAAAAAAATCTTAATCAATAGAGTTATAATTGTTGATGATCAGTCATTTGTTAATCACAGAAGTCTTTGCTTCTTTAGGCTGCTGTATTATTTACAGGATTTGTGTGCTTGATGAAGACCCTGAAGGTCAGGAAGCTTGTGTTTCTGATTTCTGGCAGCGTCGTACAGGTCGGGGTGTTTGTTAGCTGTTAGCGTGGGTGTGTGTGTGTGTGTGTGTGAGCTCCTGTCGTTGTGTGTTGAAGGCGGTGGCATGCGCAGCTGGAGGTGGTTCCTCTCCAGAGTCATGCGTCTCTTCTTGCGCTGGTTCAGGCTCTGTCCTCAACGAGGACGCAGAAAGCGGCCGAGCCGATTACGAGACCTGTGGAACTATGGGACGGTGCTGCTGAAGTCCCTGTACTACAACGTCCTGACCAATTCAGACACGGCGCTGGACTGTGTCTTTGAGCCCATCTACTGGCTGGTGGACAATATGACCCGCTGGTTTGGAGTGGTAGGTGGAATACCATCTTTTTTTTATAGCGTTTTAGCACCAAGTAAGCTGCATCCATCATAAAAGCTAGTGCATAGTTCACAGTCTCTCTTTTAAAGTGTGTTTAAAGTTTAACAGCGTACAGGATTGACCATTTCTAATCCCGGTCTCTGTTTCCCGGTGAAGGTGTTTGTGTCTCTGGTGATCGCCTTGACCAGCTCCGTGGTGATTATCGTGTATCTGTGTGTGCTGCCCATCATCTTCAGCACGTACCCCGTTCTCTGGATCCTCTGGCACCTCTGTTACGGACACTGGAACCTGCTCATGCTGGTCTATCATTACTATAAAGCCACGACCACATGTCCGGGGTTCTCGCCGCAGGTGTTTTTCACATTCAGAAGATATTTCAAAAAATATTTTATTTTATTTATTTATCCTGGAATATCTTTTTGTGTGCGTGTTATTTTTTTTCATTTGAATTTTTATTTATTTAGGTACATCTTTCGTGTGTGTATTTATTTTTATTTTCAAACGTTGTTTTTTTTTTATTTAGAATTTTTATTTATTTAGGAATATCTTTTGTGTGTGTGTTTATTTTTATTTTCAAATGTTTTTTTTACATTTAGAATTTTAATTTATTTATGTTTTTAGTTATTTAGTTAGTTTTATCTTCTATATGTATATATATATATGTGTGTGTTTTTAAAGAATTTGTATTTATTGATTTAATTTAATTTATATTTAGTGTCACATTTTAAGTAATCAATATTGTACAACAGTCAGATTCCAAAATTGAAAATCCCATTCATTTTCTCCATAGGGGAACTGATTTTTAAGGATAACTAAAAAAAACCTTTAAAGACACACTAACTGTGAGCTCAGAGGTTGTTAATCAATAAATATGCTTTTGTCTAAGTTATCAGCCATCATTATTTCAGCTTGTTTTTTTTAAATAAACAAGTTTAACAATGGAATTCCTTGTTTTAAAAAAAACTACATTTCCCATGATTCTGCAAAGAAATCTCCACAATCAGAGATTCACATGTAAATAGTGCCAAAGAACTCCCCTGAAATTCAGTGTAATTCAGTCAGCTTTCCTTCACCTTCTTAAATATTTATTTATATATTTAATATTAAAAGCAAAATTCAAATACATTTTTACTTCAAATCCAAGTTTGTAATGTTGTGGTTCTCCCCATAGCTCATTGGATTGGTTAATGGCTGATATCTCCTAAATGAAGACTTTCTAATATCCCTATAAGAAAAATGAATGGAAAAATCATTATTTTTGCTATTTTCCGAGTCCTTTGCAAAAGTATTTTTTTTTCTTTTTTTAACATTTAGCATTATAATTAAGTGTTTGTTACTCTGTGTTTTGTTTTAGGAAAAGAGTGATATACCAACTGTTACTATCTGTAAAAAATGTATCGTTCCCAAACCAGCTAGAACCCATCACTGCAGCATCTGCAACCGGTACGTACATTTTGTATATAATGTACATTATAAATTTAATGTATATTATAACTTTTAAATTTTCATCAGATTAATCAAAAAGAAAAGGTCAATTTAATCAGTTATGAAAATAAGGTTTTAAATAAAATAATGCGTTTTTTGTGTGTTTGTTCCATCTCAGATGTATTTTGAAAATGGACCACCACTGTCGTATCCTTGTGAAGCAGCTAGTAAACAAAACCGACCTTCCGAAACGTGAAAAAGTAATGTTTCATTATTATGTGACGGTGTTCTGTTGTGGTTTCCGTCTTAACTGAGCTCTCATCCAGCCTGGTTAAATAACTGCGTGGGTCAGTTCAACCACCGTTACTTCTTCAGTTTCTGTCTGTTCATGACCATGGCCTGCATCTACTGCAGCATCAGTGCCAAAGACATGTTCCTGGACGCTTACAGTGCCATCGAGGTCAGTCTTCATCAGCTTCTGGACTTCCTCTTGGGGAAGCTCTGAATGCCTTCAGATTGTTTTCTCTGTTGATTTACATGCACTAGCTTTTTTTTATGTCTCTTCTGCTCACCAAGGCTGCATTTATTTGATCAAAAATACAGTAAAAATGTGAAATAATATTACAATTTAAAACAGCCGTTTTCTATGTGAATCTGTGTTAAACTGTAATGTATTTCTGTGGTGCGCAGCTGTATTTTCAGCATCATTCCTCCAGTCTTCAGCGTCACATGATCTTCAGAAATCAGTATAATATGCTGATCTGCTGCTCTCATTATAATCAATGTTGAAAACAGATGTGTTGCAGAATATTTTTGTGGAAACCGTGATACGTTTTTTATCCGGAAGTTCAAAAGAGCAGCATTTATTTGAAATATGATTTTTTTAAACTACTATCATTTTTGATCAATTTAATGCATCCTTGATGAATAAAAGAGAGAATTTCTTTCTAAAAATGCTTCTGTTGGATGGTGGGCTTGCGTTTGTATTGTTTTTGCAGTCAGGCAGGTATTTGGACGCTCACTCTCAGGGGGAGGTGGTCCCGGGGGCGGGGCTAATCTATATCTCGTTCTCACAGCAGGTAGAAGCTACACAGAGGCTGCAGCTTCACACTGGCAAAACTCCTAGAGGGCAATAACTTTAGTTACTGTACGGATTGTTCCCGGGTTAAATACAAGTTCAGCCTGTTTTCAGTTTACAGCAGTTTCAGTTTGCGCTAATGCTCTTACAAGAGAAGTCTATGGTGCAAAGCATTGTAGACTCTTTCTCAAGACCTACATTATGTGTTTACGTGACACTACAGGCATTAAAATCACCTATGAAATATTGGAGTAGTCCCACTAATAAAAGGCTGATTTAGCCAACTTTAGGTTGACAATAATTGCAGATATCACATGCATCATAATCACAGACAGATGCATTTGAAATGCTTATCAAGTGGACATGAATATAAACAATTAGCTGTTATTTGAGAGGTAATCTTGGCTGTTTGTTACGGTTGCTGTTCGAATGAAATCCACATCAGATATTAGCGGCTGAGTTTAAGAGTTTCTGCCCAGTGAACTGCAGCCGCAGACAGTAGATGAAGAAGCACTAGTTCACACAGTAGAATATTAGATCTGTAGACTAATTGTGAAAGTTTTGGTTTTAGCTATGATTAACATGATTATCTTCTTAAAGGAACACTCCGCTATTTTTGAAAATAGGCTAATTTTCCAAATCCCCTGGAGATATACAGTTGAGTTTGACCGTTTTCGAATCCGTTCAGCTGATCTCCGGGTCTGGCGGTAGCACTTTTAGCTGTAGCTTAGCATAGATCATTGAATCTGATTAGACCGTTAGCATCTCGCTCAAAAATGACCAAAGAGTTTCGAAACTATACTCTCATTCTGGCGTAATAATCAAGGAACTTTGCTGCTGTACCATGGGTGCAGCAGGCGCAATGATATTTAGAATGACATACGTTGGTTGTTGACGGAAGTTAGCCTATTTTCAAGCGCTGAGTAATATCATTGAGAGTATAGTTGGAATGAGAGTATAGTTCCTAGCCATATCGGCCTAGAAAATCACAACTTTTCATTTTCCGTCGGTCTTAGTACACGAAGTAACTACAGAAGAGTCAAGTTTTAAATAGGAAAAATATCGAAACTCTTTGGTCATTTTTGAGCGAGATGCTAACGGTCTAATCAGATTCAATGATCTATGCTAAGCTAAGCTAAAAGTGCTACCGCCAGACCCGTAGATCGGCTGAATGGATTCGAAAACGGTAAAACTCAACTCTTTAACTCTAGGGGAGTTGGAAAATTTGCTTATTTTCAAAAATAGTGGAGTGTTCCTTTAAGGTGAGTCTTTGTTTTATGTTGAAGAGCTCCTATCAAACACCTCCACCCGCCTTCACCCGTCAGGAGAGGATGGTACATAAGAGCCTCGTTTATCTGTGGGTGTTGACGAGGTAAGACGTCTCAATTTACACTCGGCATGTGTTTCTCCTGTGCTTGCGGCCTGACGTTTCTGACGTGTTTCCAGTTCAGTGGCTGTAGCGTTAGGAGGCCTGACACTGTGGCACGCGATACTGATCACCAGAGGAGAGACCAGCGTGGAGAGACACATCAACCACAAAGAGAGGAGACGACTGCGACTGAAGGGCAAGGTAAGAGAAGTATGTGCTCATCAGATTAGCGGAACAACCACCAATTTGGAAGAAATAAGACCAAGGTATACACTTTGAAGTCACTAAATGCAGTTGGAAAAAATATTATTTAATGAATAATTATAAAAAAATGAGTAGTAGTATTAATAATAATAATAATTTGATCAAATTTGATTATTACATTTTTTAGTTGTTGGTTTTCAGGGAGGAAGTTATAAAACTAGCAGCTCAAAATGCAATATGTGCAGAGTTTGAAGTAGTAGATGTTGATATTTTTGTTCTTAATAATAGTAATTTTTTTTAAAAATGTCAATTTAGCAGCACAATTGCAAAATTAATTTCTAAATCTCATAATAAAATAAGATCTTTTATTTTGCTTTCATGTTCTTTTTGTTTTCAGAGATGAAAAAATACTGTTTCTAAATTTAAAAAAAAAAATAATAATAATGCTGATTATATATCGTTTTTTGTTTTTCAGAGATGAAGTTAGACAAAACAAGTTGTATTCTCAAAACTGTTGTGAAATCGACTGTCTGTTCGCAGGTTTTCCGTAATCCATACCATCATGGAAAAATTAACAACTGGAAAATATTTTTTGGTGTTGAGAAGCAGAGGTGAGATGTTTTTATTATTGTCCCACGGTTATTATTCCCCAGTTTAGATGTAGGTGAAAGTTGAATGTACAACTATTTCTAATTCAATATTTTATAATATCTGCCATGTTTTTCTTATCCACCAGTGACTGGCTGACGCGAGTTCTGCTGCCCTCCAGTCATCTCCCTCACGGGGACGGCCTGACGTGGGACGGTCCCGCACACAAGAGCAACACCATGGCCATATGACCTCACAGTCATGGACCTGATGGATCAGATCCGTTCATAAACTCATCTCTTGAACTCTGATGACTGAAGGGGTCTCTGCATCACCCCTGTCCTTTACAAATGAACAATCTCTTATTAGAGGTTGTTAATGATGGTCTACTGAAATGTGTGTTTATGGTACAGCGCGAGATCCTTTTCTCAACACGTGCGAGTTCAGAGTAGGACTTGGTGCCAAAGGCTTTATGTGAATGGATTGTGGTGACATCTGTGGAATATTTATATTTTTTAACTCGGACATTAATGGGAATCTGTGTTCTTTATAAAACTATTTGAATGTCCAGATATTTACAAAGTGGTCCATGCATTTTGTTAAAATGAAGTTAGTTTACCTTCTTTTGCAAATGTTTTCTAACGAGCAGGTTTTACACATGAAATACGTCTGCAGTTTTACCGTGTTTACTGTGGGCTCCAGAAGTCTGAGAGCACTGGGGGAAAAAAGTACATATTTTATATTATTTTACATGATCTAATTGTCACATTATAGATTAAAAGCATAAACATGGATTTTAGGATGCCTGATATTTGATAAGTTCCCTGTTTGCTTTAACTTGCTTATAACTTAAGTTATTACTTATAAAAAAAAAAATTTAATCGTTGTCCTAGAATTATTACACACTCATAATATTTGTACAAGTATATTTATTTCATGTCTTAGATTTAATTTTTTTTCTAAATCCTAAAACTACAAGGTTTTGTTCATTAAAAAAAAAAAAAAATCATATTAGGTAACATTACAGTAATGTCTCATTTGTTAATATTAGTTAATGTATTAGCTAACACTGACATTGAGCAATGTTTTTTAATGCTTTTATTAATCCTTGTTACTGTTGGTTAATGAAAATGCAATTGTTCACTGAACGTGCATTAACGTTAATAGATACAACTTTTGATTTAAAAAAATGTATTAGTAAATGTTGAAATTATAAATACTGTATAAGTATTTTGTTGTCAGTTCATGTTAAGTAATGCAGTAAACAAATGAAGCCTAAAATGACCATATTTTCAGCATGTTCTCAGACTTTTGGGTTCCCCATAAATGTAAGCAAGATGAAAATATTGTTTTGCTGTTTCAGTGATTTGAGTAATTAGATCATTTTGTGGTTTAACTACCTGAAATATGTTTGTAACTTAAAAAGGTTCATATTAAGGCCATTCCAGCACATTCTATACTAGTGTGATATAAAACTACTGGGAAATTGAGACACAAAGGTCACCATTTGTATCTTTACTTTTTAAACATAAATTTTGTTTGACCTAAATCTTCTTTTGTTCGTCTTTCCTTCGCGCTTTGAAGCAGCCCATTATTATATATTAATTTGTATTATATTTCAGCATGGCATTACTGTAGCAAATTCCTGTCTTTTTCAGTTTTGTTTTGCTGCTAAAATTCGCATTCCAGGGGATAAATATAGTGTTATCGGAGTCGCTTCAACCCGCGGACATGAAAAACAACCTGCGGCAACGGTGTTAAAGTACCCCAATTACTTGGCAACACTGCTACAGTTCACAAAACGCTTCGGTTTGAATCTGCCCGTTTCCTACGTCACAGACATTTAACCAATCCCATCAACCTGCGGGGGCGGGGCTTTTCATAACTGGTGAAAGGGTTCGATTTAGAATGTTTGTAGCGGATGTAGCCAATCACAGACATATCTGTTGCTTTCTTGAATGCGCCGGCCAATCAAATGCGTCTAAGATTAGAATACGCACTGCTCAAAAAACTAGTTTTTGTTTCAGTGCTGAATTCTGCGCACTCGCAAATTCTCTCATTACAACAAAGTGTTGACATGATGTAAATAAGAGGTTCATTGTGCGGTGTAGCGCTTCACTGGTTATAACGGAAAACTTTGTGAACGTTTTACATTGCGTTTACTACTTAACGGCGTGAAAGTGGAGCAGGTCCGACTGAGAGGCGGGGATAATTAGCATATTCATGATTCACATACTAAATGAGGAAAGGTTTACATTCAAGCCTTTTTAAGACATTAAGAAATGACCATTTGAAAAAAAAAAACATTTATGCGTGTCCTTTTGATTATCAAAGATGCATTTTAAAGGGAAAAGAATTCATGCAATTTTAAAGACTTAGTCATTGAATGAATTTTGTACCAAAGCAATGATAAATGATTCAGTTGTGCTCACTTTGTGGAGTTTTCAAAAAGTGACCCAAGCATTGAAAAAGTTAAAGGGGTCATGATGTTGCTAAAAAGAACATGATTTTGTGTATTTGGTGTAATGAAATGTGCTTATGTGGTTTAAGGTTCAAAAAACACATTATTTTCCACATACTGTACATTATTGTTTCTCCTCTATGTCCCG
>NW_015505505.1:58810-80278 GCF_001515645.1 Sinocyclocheilus grahami
AATTTAAATCGCATCATATGACCCCTTTAATTCTAGTGATTGCCATAGTCAAAGTTGTGTCACAATCTACACATTTACAAAAAGTTTTATTGACAGGTTATGACACTTAAATATTGTTTTATATTCTTGGCATCAGTTTTGTCAGTTTGACCTTTAAGTTAGTCTTGTGAAAATGAACAACAAGCAACCCTGTGGCTAATGAAACATAGTTTAAAAATACTGACATTAGGACAGTCATATCAACAGCAGATTCGAGAGAGATCGGTATCCTGCATCAAACTAACATTCCTATAATAGTGACACGACATGATTGAACAAATGATAACGTCACGCGCGCTGCTGGCACACGATGCACTGCGGCTCATGTGTCTGATTTACTCTTGATTCAGCATCCGCTGCAGAAGCTCAGTGCATCACTGGGTCTCATGTTCAAGCAGTGTGTGTAGCTGTTTGTTTAGCCACATCTGTGCCCAGACTCATGCCATATCATAAAAAAGAAGGTAAGGGAGTAAAATCAAATGCTGTGTGCGGTTAGCCGTCTCTGTTCTGGGTCATCAGCAGCACTGATCTGTTCATCTTCCACCGGGGCTTCCTAACAAAAACCTACGGATGAGAAACGCCACATTAGATGCCGTCAGTGGAAACCTCAAAGGTTTGAATATGTAAGACTCACCATTCTCCTCGAGCCGCCACGGCCTTTATCCTCACCAGCCTCTTTGTGTCATCCAGAGGAACAGCAAGAGCTTTCAGGACTCTGGCACGGAACGGCAGGACCTGAAACAGACACCAAAACTATTAATAGCACAGTCAAGTCAACATGATTTATTATTAGACGTCTGGTCTTATTATGCATGAATCGTTTGTGGTTGTTATTCAGAAGGATACATTTAAAAGGCTACATTTGGCATTCTCTGCTTAAATGCAATAAAACAAAACAAAATATTTTCAGAAGCAGCGTTCCGAAGTTTGGGGTCAATTAACCTGCCTGACTGCAAAAACAATACAAACGCAAGCCCACCATCCAACAATCTACCAGAAGTGTTTTTAGAAATAGAAAGACATTTATTCTTTTATTCCGCGAGGATGCAATCATTTGATAAAAAATGAGTTAAGACATAATGATTTCTACTTCAAATAAATGCTGCTCTTTTGAACTTTCCATTCATCAAAGAATCCTGAAAAAATGCAGCATGGTTTCCACACAAACATGAAGCAAAAAACTGTTTCTTAAGCAGCAAATCAGCATATTATACTGATTTCTGAAGATCATCACAGCCATGAATTACATTAAAAAATTGATTTATATATACACATACACAAACATGCATACTATAGATAGATAGAAAAGTCATTTTAATTGTAATAATATTTTACAATATTACTGTTTTTACTGTTGGTGAGCAGAAGAGATGTCTTACCAACCCCAAACTCTTGAATAAATTTAACACAATTTTACTACAAGTAAATTTACATGATTTACTTATTTTATTTACTTGTTAATATTTTTTTTTATAATAATAATAATAATAACATTTTTTATAATCTTAAGATATTTAATAAAAATATTTTATCATGTGATCAAATAACAGTGACATTATATATATTTGTATATATAAAATTCAACAATTTCCATGATTGTTTAAATTGTTCAAATTGTTGTAAATTTTGCTGTTACAACATTTCCCATTTTTGATCAAGTCAAAATACTAAAACAATTAAACTAAAACAAATAAATAAAAAATAATATATACTAATATAAAATATTAAAAATAGACTTTAAAAA
Source organism: Sinocyclocheilus grahami (assembly GCF_001515645.1). Classification (NCBI taxonomy): domain Eukaryota; kingdom Metazoa; phylum Chordata; class Actinopteri; order Cypriniformes; family Cyprinidae; genus Sinocyclocheilus; species Sinocyclocheilus grahami. Next base: position 60,594 of record NW_015505505.1, read on the forward strand.
AATAAAAATGACAAACACCACAAAATCAATAAAGCTTTAAATAAAACAAAATTGAAACCAAAATCTAAAAATAAAACCTATTCCAAAATATTAAGAATATCTATAAAACTATATCAATGATAATAAAATAATGCCAACTACACACTTAAAATACTCAAAACATGTTTTATTCAATATATACATGTGTATTACATTGGTTTATGTACTAATAAATTGCTGACACGGTAATAATGTCTTTAAAGAAAGACAATAAACAGATTAAAAACACTGTTATTAAATCTAGACTTCATTCTTCGACGTTATATTTTTATGTTTTTATGCTTATGCTCATATACTGTCTACTAATGGACTCTGTTCAGCACTTTGGTACTGTTTAAATGTGCTATATAAATGAATCTTACACATTTTAAGTCTTCTGTTGTCCCATTTACAATATTTGAAACTTTTTAATAGCTTAAATTTGAGACTTTTTAAGGAGCCCTGTGTGAACGCTGGGTACTGATGTGGAAAGACACTCTTGATCATGTGATTTTGTGATTACCCAGAGCAGCAGAGTGAACGCTTGTGTCCGCTGAGCAGAGGAAACGTTCTCCAGCTCCACACTGATCCTCTTCATCACTCTCTCCAGCACCGCGTCTAGAGCTTCACCTGAACACAAACAACATGCGTGATATGCAGATCAGGTAAATCAACTCCAGAGCTCAAATAACGCATTCATTATTCCAGCGACGTACATCGAGAGAAAACAGTCTTCCATTAGATCATGTTACACAAAATTTAGGGCATGTGATTTGAGAAGAAGATAAATCCTGTGAGTACCTGCCGGCCTCTTGTTGACCAAGCCAGCGAAGCATTTGGCTGCAAAGGTGTAGGAGAACAGGTGTGGACAGGTACAGCTCAGATCCTCCAACTGCACCAGAAGCCTGTCAATCTCAGGAATCTCCACCTGTCGTGAAGTGAATGAATGGCATGAACTGTCCCATAAATGCGAGTTCTTCCTCTCAAACAGCCTTAAATAGATTTATTTTGGTTCAGCCAATGCACATATGCAGTCTTAAGCGCAAGACTCAGTTTCTATGGAAACCAGAACTTCACAAACGTATATACCGGCTGTTGCTTTAAGAGATTTCTGCATTTTTTCATCCATTGTTAAATGTTTGAAAATGAAAAAATGAACACAGCCATAAATACTAGTACTGTAATTTTACAGATGCACTATAACATACAATTATGTTGATGAATATTTAATTTTTCTTAAATACTAAACTTTTTATTTTACAGAAATATAATATTACAATAAAAATATCATCATATAAATAGTAAAAATATTATTTTGTCATTTATATATTTTATAGTAATATTTCATTGCAAAACAAAATAAGTTAAATAAACATAATAATAACAGTCATATTTAGGAACTAAGATAACTTAGTATTGTAATTTTACAAATACAATTGTTGGTTATTATTTTCTTAAAATACTAGACTTTTTATTTTACAGTAATATAATATTACAAAAGAAATATCATCATATAAATAATAAAAATATTATTATTATTTTGTCATTTATATATTTTATAGTAATATTTCATTGCAAAACAAAATAAGTTAAATAAACATAATAATAACAGTCATATTTAGGAACTAAGATAACTTAGTATTGTAATTTTACAAATAAAATGGTTGGTTATTATTTTTTTCTTAAAATACTAGACTTTTTATTTTACAGTAATATAATATTACAAAAGAAATATCATCATATAAATAATAAAAATATTATTATTATTTTGTCATTTATATATTTTATAGTAATATTTCATTGCAAAACAAAATAAGTTAAATAAACATAATAATAACAGTCATATTTAGGAACTAAGATAACTTAGTATTGTAATTTTACAAATAAAATGGTTGGTTATTATTTTTTTCTTAAAATACTAGACTTTTTATTTTACAGTGACATTTTCCAACAGAAATAATCATAAATAACAATTAGTATTTTTATTTATATTAATGTTTTATTGTAATTTAACTGTAAAACAAAATCTAGTATTAAAGAAAAATACAATAATAATAATAATTGTTATCGTTAATTATTATAATCATATTTAGAAACGAAGACAGCTATAAATATTAGTATTGTAATTTTACAGTAAAATTATTTTATTATTATGTTTTCTGAAATATTAGTTATTGTACAGTTTACTACAATAAAAAAAGAATCTAATAATATTTTTATATATTTATATTGTTTTTATATGATGTTTTATATCTATATTTATTGTAAAATGTCTCTGTAAAACTAAATAATGGAAGGACTAGTAGTAGTAGACCAAAAATGTTTGACGCAATTGCAATTTTTATGAAAAAATAAATAAATAATCCCCAAATTTTACAGTATAGGATTCTGATGAAAAGCCCTGTACTGAATGCATATTCTGATGAAACATGAGTTTAACTCACGCTGCGTGGAAGAGAGCAGACGCAGGCCATCAGCAGACACACCAACTGAGACGGACCCCGAGACTCCGTCTGGCTCTGGAGAAAACAAGGACAATTAATAAAGCAGCAGCACACAAACAAACCCTCATCTCCAGACGACACTACAGATGCTGCTGCCAGAACATGGGAGAACTTTATGACGATACTTAAGATACTGATGATTAGGGCTGTGACGATAAATCGATGCAGAATCGATTCGTGGATGGATTCTGAGATCTTCCGAACGCATCGTGATTCTCTCTGGAATCGATTCTGAGCTTAGGTTTTAACAGCAGATGGCGCTCCACTCTAGTTTTTATCCGCATGCTCATAAAGAAGAGCGCTTGTGTGTTCGGCTGAGTCTGTAATTTCACCTTCGCTTGGAATGCTTTTATGACCCCTGATTAATGTAAACACAGCCCACTGTGAACACCCTTGTAATTCGTTTCAACCTTTTCGAATTTCAAATGTGTGTAAGGATTTGGAAACAAGCAGAGTACGGCTGTTTCTAAAGCATGCAGCGCCATCTGCTGTTCAAAACTAAGCTCAGAATCCACTAGAGAAAGACTCGCGATGCATTGGGAAAATCTCAGAATCGATGCGGATTCATTTCTCGATTCGCGATGCATCGGTTTATTTTCCCAGCCCTACTGATGATCTGAGAGACGTTGGTGTGGGCCAGACCACCATTCACTTGAGATGTGATATCCTGAAGTAATAGTTCACCCTAAAATACGTCTCTTTTAAGTTAAAACACCTTAATGATGGATTTGTTTCTTACAAACATGCATCTTTTGGCTTCACTAGACATTAAAAAGGGAGTAAATTGTCAGCAAATGTTCATTTTTGGATGAACTATTCCGTCAAATCCTTCCAGAAGAGTCTCTGATATTGAAGCGGTTAATCTGGATTGTCAGATGTAAAGCTGACTTTGAGAGAGATGATCTTGTCACACCTGGAGCAACTGGATTTGGGAAGGGAAGGCATTCTCTGGCAGAAAAGACACGTCTCCATCCAGGAACAGAGAAACAGCCTGGGAGGCCATGCGGGACGCTGATCTATAAGAAAACAATAAGGCTTACATTTGAAAGTTTGTATATTTTTTATTAGAGTTGATCGATTTTATTCGATCTTCATGTTGACTAACAAATATAGGTTCTTAAATCCAGAGAATCGATCTTTTAGTCAATGTTGTTTTCAGTTGATGTGTGAATAAAATTTCACTAAACATTTGTAGCAGGATTCCCATGTTACGTTTATGAAACTACGTATGAGCTTCCAAATTCTATTTGAAAGCTATCAAATTTTATAATCAAATTCAAACAGTGAATGCGGTTTTGGTGCTATTTAATGTGAACTGACAGATCAGTTTAAGTGCCATATGAATCGATCATCTCTTCCTCTTTACTACTAGTTACAGCATAAACACGTTTTTATGACAGCCACCTTTTAAATGTTTATATTTCTAATCTAATTACTAAAGGTCGACCGACTGATCAGTTTTGGCGATTAATCGGCACGGGTAGTCGATTGCAATAGTTTTCCCAGATTTCGTCCGATGCTGGAGCTGAGAAGCTCCGCTGTCATTATACAGTACAGTACGAGAGCGGCCTCTAGAGGCGAATCACTGACAGCACGTGCTGTCTGAAAGTAAAGTGTGATAATACTATTATATTTTAAATTATATTTATAATATACATTTATATTATTTATAATAAACAAAAAGCTTCTCTCAAAAGCTGAACCAGTGAAATTCCTAATATCAACACCAACATTTCACAATTATTTTAACCTTTTTTCCTATTAAATCAACAATGAATTTATATTGTGGCACGGAGTAAGTGTGTACTTTCTTTGAAAACACTAAAATCTGAATGTTTAATTTTACTGAAATCCTACTGATATGTCACTTGCATAATAATTAGGAGCATAGTGTAGTCAAGTTTCATGTTGTTGAATTACAGTTCATCACTGAGGTTTCGCCGATTCAGTCACAGCAAACAGCGCAAACGACCACAGGAAAGAAAATAGACTGGCTATGTGAGCAAAATATCACAGTGGAGATCACTAAACCAAAACATACGTGTTTGTTGGTGTTTTCAGCTCCTTTTTCACAGTCCAGAGAGAGTGTGCATACATTAGAGGTTGACCGATTGATCACTTTTGCCAATTAATCGGCACCGATAACCAATTGCTGGAACAAACGTTGTCGGCAAAAATCCATACCGATATTGTAGATATTTAAAGATGGCCAACTTTAAGCATTTCTATAAAATGGTAACAGTTTGCAATAAGAGTCCGTTTGTAACATTAAGGTTAACAATTGCTGTTGAAGCATTGCTCCTTGTTATAGTGTTAATTTCAGCATTTACTAAAACAGTTCAAATGTAAATCTGTATCTGTTAATGCACTATGAGCTAACATGAACGATCAAGGTATAATTAATACATATTTAATTAATTTAAAAAGTACAGTATATTTTCATAGTTAAGCACTGTTTTTTTGTTTGTAATAAAGTTCAGCACTATTTCAGCTTTCATTCAAAAACTATCAGTTGATTTATCGGTTATCGGCCAGTGTGGTCCAACCTAGTATTTGTCAAAAACCACAATCTGTCAACCACTTAGTGTGCGTGGTTGCCAGGTTGGGATGAAAACAGTGTAATAAAATGTGTCCATTTAAAGAGAAAAACCCTAAATGTAGGATTTAAAGTCTTGACATCTGGCAGCTGCAAGCATGAAAGTTTGTGGAGGCTTATGCAAGGTAACGCAAATGTCACAATAACCAGCTAATAATCACTAGAAGCTGGAAAAGATTATCAGAAAATAAATCTTGCTGTAAAATGATTGTGTACCTGTGTGGGCTGAAGCTAGCAACTGTAGAAGAACGGGGGCGCTTTCCTGCACCACACTGGGCAGAGACGACACAGACGCTAACGCCGTCACACACCGCTGACGTACAGCTGCATCAGACTGACCTGTGGAGAAAAGCAGTCCCTAATTAAATATTAACCTGCCATACATGCTGTTCGAGTTGGTGTGTGCTTTCTACTCCGGGGTCCCACCTGACAGGATCTCTTCTTTCAGTCGAGGAATCAGCCTGGAAATAAAGGCTTTGGGATGCAGATGTGCCAGAGAGCCTGAACACTCCACCACAGCCAAACTGAGAGACACAAACATCAGTACGGGAAAAGCTTTAAAGGAATAATTCACATCAAAATGCAAACACGTCTACCTGACTTTAGTATCGTCTTCCTCCAGAATGAGTCTGGTCAAATGATCAACCACTTTCTCCACATCAGTCTGAGCCAGCAAACCTGTGAGGAGCAAAACAAGAGTATCCCATGAGCCTGTTATTCTTTGACCGACCACATTTACATTTCAATAACTATTTAGTGTTCAAGAACTTATTTTAATATGTATATACTATGATATATATTTTTTATTAATATTTTGAATTCACTTTTATTTTACTTTCAGTTTTAAATTTAGTTTCATTTTTAGAAATGTTGCTGTGCGCTTTTGACTTTTATTAGTTTCTGTTCTTTTTAAATACTATTTAGGTTTAATTTGTTTTTACTTCAGTTTCAGTTCAGTTTTTATTTATGTGATTAAGCTTAAAGTATTTCAGTTAATTGCAAAGGAAACATTTTTTCATTTTTAAATATTGATTCTAATATTTATATCTTATTTCAATGAACAAAATGTTTTAATGGTTAACAACAATAACTCCGACTTCAACAGTTTACAGAGCAGATTTTTTTAAATGAATGTTACACAATTTAAGGCTACATTTGCAAACTCTTTTAAACAACGGGAGAGTGCCAACAACAAATGACCAATCCATGAGCAATGTTACTTGCAAAAGAAACGGTTATCTAATCATATTCACAAATAATTGATCAACACACATTTAAAAAATGCAGGTCAGAGAGATATAAAAGTATGTTAAAATTGTGTTTTGGTGCAAGAAAGAAATGCGTGGACTTAAATAAATTAAAAATATGCTCACCAACGCTGCATGTATTTGATTTAGTGTTGAAGTGTTTTCTATGTGAATATACTGTAAAATGTCATTTATTGCTGTGATCAAAGCTGAATGTCCAGCATCATTACTCCAGTCTTCAGCGTCACATGATCTTCAGAAATCATTCTAATATGCTGATTTGCTGCTCAAGAAACATTTCTGATTATCATCAATGTTTTTTAAGAAAACTTACATAGAAAGTTCAAAAGAACAGCATTTATTTGAAATCTTTTGTAACGTTATAAAAGTCTTTAACACCACTTTAGATCAATTTAATGCATTTTCGCTGAACAACAGTATTAATTTCTTACAAAAATGTTGTGTATGCACTCACCGGGCTGCTGTCCCAGAGCAGTGAGCACTCGTGTGGCTGTAACCTGGAGACCAGCGCTAGACTCCGTCAGCGCAGAGAAAACCACGCTACACAAAGACTGCTGAAACGCAACCAATACACTGTCCTCTGTGTGTTTATGTAGGAGACAGAGAGAGAAATGCATCAACACTACATACTAAACAAGTATTTGAAATGTGTTATATTACTTAAACTTGCTGAGACTCTTTCCAGCAAGTGGTAACAAACATGCACTTGAAATGGTAATCGTATGCATGGGATCTGACGGTTTTATCTTCTCACGCACCTCCGTCTGCAGGCCGGCTGAGTGCGGTGGGCTGCACGAAACCCTGCAGAACCTCCAGCAGGGTGCGCCGCTGAGCAGACTGTAGAAAGATACAGTCAAACGCATGCATTACAGCACATTATGCCTGTGTAAGTCCTCATGGGTCTTCAAAAAAATGTCTAAATTTTTTTTATAAAATGTAATGTCATAAATAGTCTTAAATATCTTAAATGGCTGACGGTAGCCATTGACTTCCACGGTATGACAAAAATGCTCTGGAAGTCGAAGACTACCGTTAACCGTTTGATTATCCACGGTCTTCAAAAATTCCTCTTTTGTGTTCAACCGAAGAATGAAACTCATAGAGATTAGAATAACTTGAGGGTGAGTAAATGATGACAACTTTCATTTTTGGGTGGACTATCCCTTTAATGAATTACGTTCTTTATGTGAAAAGTGTTTTTGTTTTGTTTCTCTGGTTATTATTGGTATTTTGGCATTTAATTCGACATAGGCTAACTCTTATAGCTTCTGTCTGTGGAAGAAAAGTCTTCCTTTAGAAAACTCTCCACATATATAATATTATTTGATACATCCCAAAAGTTTTTTTTTTGATGTGATCCAACATTTTTCAACTTGGCACATGCGGGAAAAAGTAAGCGTCAAGACCTGTGCGGAGAATATTAGTTAAAGATGGACAAGATCGTACCTGCGTCCTGTTATTATACTGCTCCAGGAGGGCAGGTATGACAGCTGCTGACACTATCAGACTCGCTCTGTACGAGGCTCCGGTGGCGGCCTGCAGGAGTTTGGCGCTGGGCCACACCAGCTTGAGGTCTGGCTCGCAGAGATGGTGCTGACAGTCTGAGAGGACGAGACACACATCAGGTGTGATGGTAGAACAAGCCTGGGCGGCACTGATATATATGACTGCATGTGAAGATGACAGGGTTATGAGTCTGATCAGTCTCCTTTGTCTTGATAATTAACTAGGCGGCCCGGAATAATCATGAAAAGATGTTATTTTGCATGATCGGCTGTTTTGGCCCTTTCTGCATCATTCTTGCATTAAAGGGAAAGTTCCTGATGATATATTGAGGTGTTATGAAGCCAAACGATCGGTCTGTGTGAGAAACTGAACATTATTTACAACATTATTACCTGTAATCCAGAGCCTATGGCAAACGGTCCGGAGTGATGTCCGGTTTACGAACGGATCATTCATTTGAACCGGTTCTTTTTAGTGAACCAAATCGGACTGAAGCGTCTGAAACTGTTCGCCACTCGAGCAGCACAGGTCTATAAGTTACTCAATCAAAACTCACTTTCAGACGCCTGACAGTCACTCCGACTGTAAATGAGCCAAATTAGCGGCGTATCTGATCCTGTGACAAATGAATCATTCAGCGCTCCAGTTCCTCCAACAGTCACTGAACTGAGGAAACAGACTCGGACCGAAGAGCCGCTGAGATGTGCATCCGTGAACCTAACACTTGAATATGGTTTCTTATTGTTTATGTCAAAAGGTGAGCTGATGAAGGCAAGTTTATTCACTTTATATGCTTTAGATATGTAAAACATCTGTGCTTTAATAATATAACTGCATATATGTTGTGGCATAAATTATTTGAACCCGTTTATTGAAACGAACTGCGCGAATGAACCAGTTTCTCGGAAAAGAATCGGACTTCCCCGTTTGTCTGAGGCTCTACAGGTAATAATGTTGTAAATAATGTTCAGTTTCTTGCACAGACTGATCGTTTCACTTCATAAAACCTCAATATATCGCTAAGAGCCATGGGTGTTAATCTTCTGATTCTCAAAGCGACGGTAGCATTGACTTGCATTTCATGAATCGCCAAGGACCACAATTACAGCTAAAAACCTTCTTTACTGTTCTACTGAAGAAAAAAAAAAAAAAAGTCAGCTACATCTTGGATCTCAACAGCAAATTTTCAATTTAGGTTGAACTATCCCTTTAAATCCATATAACTACGTAGAGAACATCTTTACTCGCTTGAATCCACCATTTGCAGGTACCTTTGAGGACGAGGCTTAGAAACACCTGCAGCACATCCTCCGAATCTGAACTGAGCACAGAACGAGAAAGACAGGACACCAGTGCACTGAGAGCTGACAGACCAGCTGACTCCACTCTCTCACTGGCCGTCTGGAACACCTGCATACAGGAAATAAACTCAGATCAAATAGACCATATAGCAAAGTTATTTACATTTTTTATCAGTCCCTCCAGTTTTTCAAGATTCAACGACCACGGAACTCAAAGCTCTTCCAAACTTTATGGCAGTGAATGGGGCTGGAGATTTTAAAGGCCAAAAAACTACGTCCATCCATCATAAAAAGTGCTCCAAACGGCTCCGGGGGTTAATAAAGGCCTTCTGAAGTGAAGCGATGCTTCCTTATTTAAAACTTTATAAACCGTAATCTCTAGCTTTCACTAACTGGTATGCGTGTTCACGAGAAAGTGCCGTTCCAGCGGATGCTCTGGTGAGAATATGCTAGTCTGGCTTTTTTTTTTTATTGCTTGTAGCAATTATTGATTTGCCTGCACTGATACTACCAGATGAGAACAAAACTTGCATCGTTTTATAATTGATGAACTTTGCAAAATCGACACTGAACTGAATCAACATTGAACTAAACTGAGCTGAAAAATTACACTATTGTCTTCTGTAGAGCTGCTTTACAGCTGAATTGAATTAATTACATAATTGATTAACTTTATAACACTGACACTGTAATTGAACTGAAACCGAATCAACATTGATCTAAACTGAGCTGAATAATGTCACTATTGTCTTTAATTGAGCGGCTTTACAGCTGCATTTTGTCCAAACTTGACCTAAAATAACTCTTCTGGTTTGCACTCTAGCCATTTGAAACTGAAAGTCTTGGCATAAAGCAGTGGGAAGAGTGCAGTACAGAGCAAACTAATATGAGAAAAGCACCTGCGAGTTCCTGTATCCATTGTTTTATGCCGATCTCTCTTACCTCCCTCCGTATTGAGCTCCAAAGGCCTGGAAGGAATTCTGCCAGCTCTTTATGGCTATATGTCAGACCGCAGGCGGCCTACAACACACAAGAATGTTTAGAGCATTTATTTCAGAAGATATTTTCAGCCAGAGCAACAGTAAAGCATGGCAAAAAGCAAAGTCAGGGGTTCGATTTCCAGGCTAGGCATGAACAAATAAAATGTGTAGCTTGAGTGAAATGGCAATGTAAGCCACTTTGGTAAAAAAGTGTCTGCCAAATGCATAAATGTAAGATCTATAACAGCGGTTCTCAGAAGGTGGCTCCCAGGTTTGCACTCTCATCAAGGAGGAAGAAATAATGCTAACTGCAAACAATAAAATAATATAATCATGCACAGTGTTGTGATAGTTTAACATTGATTATTTCAAATTTAAAAAGGAGAAAAAAAACTTTTCTTCTTGACATAAACCCTGTTTTTATTCATTTTTATTTCAATTTGACTTATTTTAGTACTAAATGAAAATGAGAAATGTTGCAACTAGCTGAAATAAAATAAGTTTAATTTTTTTTATATATATTTTATTTTATTTATATTTAAGTGTATTATATTTCAAGTAATGAAAACAACTTTATGGTTTTAGTTTTAGTTACCTATAATAACTCTGGTTGGAACTAATTCAAGCTAGTCAAATGAGGCAGATGGAAATACGGAAAGGTTGGATGACATGACCTCATTCTTGAAAATGATTTTTCATTTCAATTTCAATGTTTGACTATGTTTTTTACTTTTGGTACTGTGTTGTGTCATCATTTCATCACCAGTGTAAAACCTGAAGCAGAACCAGTTGAGAAGCACTGATCTAGTAAGTGTAGCGTCTGCGCTGCAGCTGTACCAGTGTCTGCAGCGAGTCCACTTTGGCACTCTGAATATCGGAGTCCAGCTTCTCAATGATCAATGGTAAAAGAAACTGTCAACAGAAAGGATACAAAACACAATAAACAAACACACACACACACACAAAAGGTCCATTCACGAAACGACTTCAGTCTATTGATACACAGTATAATGCCAAACAAAGACTTATTGAGTTTGTGTCTTTAAGAGACTGAATTAGGTTTAGGTCATCCAGAGCATCCTACCGCAGCAAACTGAGACGTCCCAGTAAGAACAGCCCGCAGAGAAAGAACAAGCTCTTCTTGTGTGATCCTATGAGGATCACTGGGTGGCTGAGCACAGACAGAGAAACACAAATATGAGCCCAGACATTTACATGTCTACATGAGTATGTAGTATAAATTAATACTTTTATTCAGCATGTGTGAACCAAAAGTGACAGTAAAGACATTTATAATGAAACGATTTCTTTCAGATAATTGTTTTTGGAATGTTCTATTCATCAAAGAATCACGGTTTCCACTAAATATTAAGACATCAAATATGAACACATCTTTTTTTCAGTGATAATAAAACTAAATGTTTCAAATCAGCATATTATAAGACTGGAGTAATGATGCTGAAAATACAGCTGCGCATCACAAGAATAAATTACATTTTAAAATATATTCGCATAGAAAACATATTATATTATTACTGTTTTGACTGTATATTTGATATTTAAAAAATGCAGCCTCGGTGAGCAAGACAAACTGGAGTAATGATGCTGAAAATACAGCTGCGCATCACAAGAATAAATTACATTTTAATATATATTCGCATAGAAAACATATTATATTATTACTGTTTTGACTGTATATTTGATATTTAAAAAATGCAGCCTCGGTGAGCAAGACTTTTTTTTTTTATCTTACTGCTCCGAAACTTTTGAACAGTAGTGTAAATTTGAAGAAAGAAATGTACTGAATTTTAGGGTAAAGCATGAAATGCAAACATGTTAGACAGCAGTACTTACAGGGCTAAAGTCGATAGGAAAATAACAGGACATCACTTCAAACAGTTCCTCGACAAATTTACCTGAAAAATGGAGACAACAGAATTACTGACCAAACAACATTTATGTGTGTGTGTGTGTATATATATAATTTTTTTTTTCTCTCTCCATTAAACAAATTTTTTTACTTTACATTAAAAGCGCTTGGGTTCAACTCCAGGTATACACTCACCAAGATCATAACCCCTGTGAATGATGTTCCTGGCCACCTGGAACGCCAGCAGGAGGTTGCGTGGATCTCGCTCTCCATCTACTGACTGCACAAATCCAAATATGAAGTCTGCACCCAAACCTTTGAGCTCTGTGGAACAAGAAACAGCTTACACTGGTGCTGTTCCATGAATGTAAAGGCAGTAACATAAAGGAGAGAAAGAAAGATTGCCGGCATTCCTCACCCTCCTCTTTGGACTCCATTAGACTGATAAGGATGTTGTAAACACAGGATCGTTCTGCCAGCATCAAGGACTGTTGCAGAGAAGTGAGAAAAAATAAACGTTATGTCTTCAAGCTGGATTGGAGTTTACACACGTATCATTAGGGCACTCAGGATGTCCTGCACTCACCGGCATTCACGTAATGAACATATCAAATTGCAACGATTGAAATATCTAACTATAATGTAACATTGCTTAGTTAGCTAATGGTTTGTTAGTAAACTTGTGATAATCGGTTACAATTAAAACGATAACTCAGCCATGTTTTGTATGCCATTTTTTACCAAAACATATTTGAATTTAATTGACTTTTTTCTTATTATATTTTAAGTAACATTTCTAACAATTAGAAAAAAGACTTGGCTAAAAATACTGCACACTGCTGTTCAAAAGTTTGGTTGGTGAGATTGTTTTTGAAAGGAGTTTATTCTGCTCACCAAGGCTGCATTTATTTGACTAAAAACAATACAATTATGAAATATTATTACAATTTAAAATAACTGCTTTCTATTTAAATATATTGTAAAATGTAATTTATTTTCAGCATCATTACTCCAGTCTTGTCTCACATGATCTTCAGAAATTATGAAAATATGCTGATCGTGAAACAGAAAGGTTCTTCAGATGTTAAAGCTTCTTTATGGAACCATTTAGACAAAAAGGTTCTTCTATGGCATCGTGAAGCACCTTTATATTTAAGAGTGTATGAAATAATAGTCAGAAAAAAGCTATAAAAAAGGCTAAATATAACAGAAAAAAAAAAAAAAGACTTTGCATGATTGCTTGTTTTTTGTTTGGCATTATATCCGATACATCAGGCTTTTATGCCTCATATAGCATGATATTTTGAGAATTATGGACGAGAAAAAAAACACCTGTTTTATTGAGACCTAAACAGAGCAAAATTATGCAATTCGCTGCAAACGCTGATATTGCAAAAAAGTAAGATGACATTCTGATGCTTGTAATGCAAATCACTGAGATCTTTATTAGGTTTTGCAGACTAGCTTACATAAAATTATATCAATATCAGCCGTCATATCTCTATTAACGTGTCTTAGTCAGTGTCGGGGGTAACGCATTACAAGTAACGCGCGTTACGTAATCAGATTACTTTTTCAAGTACCTAGTAAAGTGATGCATTACTTTTTAATTCACAAGAGAATATCTGAGTTACTTTTTCAGATAAGTGACGCAAGTTAATTTTTTTTCTCCAATGTATTGATTGACCGCTCTGGTGTCGCCATGGTGACAGAAATCAGATGTTACTGTAGTTCTAAAATAAATATGAATATGCATTAATTCATCTCACTCACAAAATAAAAAATAAAACACAGATTCAGTATTCCTCAAAATGAATAAAAATAATACAACTCAGAATATGACGCAAACCTGCAATAATTAAATGTTAAACAACACAAATATGCTTTATGTATTTAATCCCATTCTTGGATGATGCAGTTCAAGCGTACTAATAAACACACATTACTCTAGACACAATATTGCAAAAAAGTAAGATGACATTCTGATGCTTGTAATGCAAATCACTGAGATCTTTATTAGGTTTTGCAGACTAGCTTACATAAAATTATATCAATATCAGCCGTCATATCTCTATTAACGTGTCTTAGTCAGTGTTGGGGGTAACGCATTACAAGTAACGCGCGTTACGTAATCAGATTACTTTTTCAAGTACCTAGTAAAGTAATGCATTACTTTTTTAATTCACAAGAGAATATCTGAGTTACTTTTTCAGATAAGTGACGCAAGTTAATTTTTTTTCTCCAATGTATTGATTGACCGCTCTGGTGTCGCCATGGTGACAGAAATCAGATGTTACTGTAGTTCTAAAATAAATATGAATATGCATTAATTCATCTCACTCACAAAATAAAAAATAAAACACAGATTCAGTATTCCTCAAAATGAATAAAAATAATACAACTCAGAATATGACGCAAACCTGCAATAATTAAATGTTAAACAACACAAATATGCTTTATGTATTTAATCCCATTCTTGGATGATGCAGTTCAAGCGTACTAATAAACACACATTACTCTAGACACACATCTGTGTGTCTTTGTTTATCGCTGAAGTGTGTTGAAATGTCTTCTTCTGCATTCTACTGTACTTTCCCTTCAGCCTGAGGTGCATTCATTTCACTTTTGGTGTGAAAAGGCTTTTATATTTGCCAAAAATATAACTTTTTTATTTTAAAAACAAACCAGCAAGCCCTGTCCAGATTTTTAAAAGTAACGCAAAAGTAACGTACCGCATTACCTTCCATAAAAAGTAACTAAGTACCGTAATTCGTTACTTTTTTATTGAGTAACGCAATATCGTAATGCATTACTTTTAAAAGTAACTTCCCCCAACACTGTGTATTAGTAAGATGATATCTTTAAACGCTTAGTTCGATGCTCAAAACATAAAATGCAACGCAATACAATGATTGAGAGGTGAGAGATGATCCTATCTGAGATTCTAAATAAATGATGCATGGATAATCAAGCAAACAGAAGTCGCTTCAGTGCAGTAACTGAAATATTTCTAACAAAATAAAAGCAAGAATTAAAGAGGCGCTAGATTAGAAGCCTTAGAAATGTAGGCTTGGGGCTCCGCTAGCAGCTTAGCAAGACAAACAAGCCTTTAATAAAGAAAACGACGCCGTGGCAACTCCTGGTTTGGCTGTATTATGAAGCTAAAATACCTAACAAAGGTTTTATCTTTCTGTTCAGCCCCAGTCTGCAGCCACAGCGCGTGCGAGACTCAGGATGTGGTCGTTAGCTCGCGGCGCTCGCGCTGCGTTTTCTGAGAGCTTTCATTAAGAGTCGGCGCTGAAACTGACAAGAAACAGCCAAGACGAGAGACACCGATGAACGCGCTACCTGTAACGGTTTCTGCGGCCTTGCTGTCAACCTGTCCAGACACGAATTCTTCCACTAAACCCAGCAGCACACTGTTATCCGCGGCCATCCTGAAGAAGAGCAGCCAGCTAGGCTTCAAACTCAGCTGCGCATGCGCACAACAGCTGCGGCGGCTTCTTCTTCTTCTTCTTCTTCTTGGTGTTTAATGGCGGATGGCTACAACTTTTAGGCGCATTACCGCCGCCTACTGATTAGGAGTGTGGATCAGGACCGTACTCTTCAATAAATTCTAATATTCTATGAATATTATTATTCTATAAATTCTAAATTCCTCTGATTTATTCCCCAAAATGTTCATCAAATTAAGTTTTTCTTTATTTTCCTTGAGGACAAGGACTTTCTTCTTCTTCTTCTTCTTCTTCTTCTTCTTCTTCTTCTTGTTTTATGGCGGGTGGCATCCGCGAAAGGACTTTTGTTTTTAGTTCACAACACGTACAAAACATTATTTAACAGCTACGATAATTTGAGATAAAGAACAAATCACAACAATAATAAAAACACAGGAATAAACATTAAAAACAAACAAATTTTTTTTTTTTGCAGTTTTCAGAATTATTTATTTATTTATTTGTTTGTTTTGTGTAATCAAGTACATCTTAAGGTTGACTTGCGATTTTAAAATATAGCTAAAATAATTAAAATAATTATTATTTAGTTTTGTTTGTCAGAAAAACGTTGGTTTTGTAAATAAGGTAAAATTTTTAAGGTTCTATTTTTTTTTTAAATTTCCATTTTGTCCATTAAAAATGTCATGTCCAATTTAAAATGACTCCAAAATGACAATAAAGTGGCTATAAAAATAAATATTCAATATTACAATGAAAGAAAACGTCTCTGAGACATTTGCATACAGCGCTCAAACACACAGAGTGCAGTCAGAGAGTTCTTAAAGTGGTGGAGACGCCAAACTCTTTCTTTCGTTTTATTTTCTTTTGTTTTTACATTTAGCAAAACGTTGCGTAAGACAGGAACCATTTTTCTGCTTCTTCTTCTTTTGACCCTATTTCAACATGATCAGTTTTTTCTAGACTGTTTTAATAATAGTTTTAATGCGTTGTTCAGATTTTAGTGTTTTTTTTTAAATCTCTTTTGTTGTTGTTTTATCATTGGAGTCTTCCCTTTAATAGATTTTCAATAAATAAACTGTATATTACAGTATATAATATAATATTTCTATGTTGTCTTGCTGCTTTGGCAAAAAAAAGAAAGTGTCTTTTGTCAGAGGTAATGGCTTATTAAAACCTTAAATCGCTTCACTGCTCTGTAAATCAAACTGCGAATATATATATTTTTTATTTATTTATTTAGTCATTTAGCAGACGCTTTTATCCAAAGCGACTTACAAATGAGGACAATAAAAGCAGTCAAAACTAACAAAAGAGCAACAATATATAAGTGCAAATGACAAGTCTAAGCCTAACGCAGTACACGTAGCAAGGTGTATATATATATACACACATATATACACACATACACATACACACACATTGTAACGGCCAAAACTATGTTTTTGCATGCATCACATTATAGTGCGGTGTGCCCTTTAAGAGACACTCAGGATACATACACACACACACACACACACACACACACACACACACACACACACACATATACATACACACACACACACGCACACACACACACAAAGAAAAACAAGTAGATAGAATAGAAAAAATAGAAAGTTAGTGTTTGTTTGTTTTTTGTTGTTGTTTTTTTTAATAAAAAATAAAAAAAGAAGATAAATAAAGTAGGATTAAAATAGAATATAGCTCCCTCCAAGATGAATATGTCATGCCAAGCATGTTGCAGATCAGCGGACAAACAGTCTGTTTATTATGTGACAAACTTTCACACACATGCGCACTCGTGCATCACCTCCTCCAGATGCCACTGCATTTTCTCTTGAGTTTGAAGTCTCCCTCTAGAGGAGGGGCTCTGGTGGAGTCACATGGTCAGAGTGCGCATGCGCGGTGTAACGTGAGCTAGTAGGAAACACCAGTGGGGGGGGAAAGGTAGACTAGCGAGAGATAAAGAGCAGAGGCAGGTTTGCGACGCAGAAATGATTTGAAACACCACAAAGTAAGCGCGGAATAGTCTACATATCTCAAATACCAGTCTCGCTGATGCTGTTTATTATTATTTTTAGACTGGATTGATGAGTTCAGGATAAAGCTCGTGCTCTTGGCTAGCCGCTGTAAGTTAGCTAGTTAGTTGTTAGTTAGACTTCCCTTTAATGCACGTACTGCTGCTGCTGTATCACCCACAGCGCAGTGGTCACTTGAAGCGCAGTGCTGTTTCCGTTTGGGAAATCAAATAATAACAAAGCAGGAGTGAATATAGATGCTGTCTCGAGATGTGGCCTGCGTTTGATTGACAGTCATGGGAGGATGCGTGGGGCGCGAGCGCGAGGAGTCACGCAGACGAGCCTCGAGGACGCAGAGGAAACGTGGAGGTGAGAGTTTGGGACGTTTGCATGCTTGTTTCTGTCTATGGCTTTAATTGAAAGCATGCACATATCAGGTGCATTGACCTAACCTGATGTGGGGTGAAAAGACAAAAAAACAAACAAAAAATACCACAATGTTGCAAGGTATTATATGTGAGCTTACAAGTGGTATGCATGTGGCACTTAGATGCTTGCCATCAATATAATATAATAGGACAGTATGTTTTTCTAAAGAATGTTTGTTTTCTTATGCAAGGATATTTTTAAGGCTGCACTTATAAATTATAAATTAATTATTTAATTAGCAGTTATTAAATATATGCATATTTCAGATGTATTGAATCCCACAATATATCAAAACAGAAAAGTGGCATGGTATTGCACACACATGCACATTATTTTATATGTTTGCACTATGGTATTCTTTGAAATATATTGATTACATGTAAATACTATGTTGTGTGTGTATGTATATATATATATAAAGTGCAATGGTTTTACAGTATATTTTTAGTAAGAGATATTCGTTTTCATGCTACCTTACTCAAAAATAATAAACTTTTGCAAATTTGGGAGCAACAGTCAAGACCACCAGCAAAATGACCATGTTTTTTGACATGTTTCCATGTTACACAAAGGTATTATAAACATCTAGGCTCGTAAATATGTGAACTTATCATATATAGTACACCTCTAGTACTTTGATATATGCATCAAAGTAACATATGCTTACAATCACTGTTCCACAGTATCACCACAGTACATTTTTCTAAGAAATGTTTGTTTTCTTATGCAGTATTTATTGTCACTGTACTTGAAATGTGCACATTTCAGATGTATTGAGAGCAACATGCGACACTTCTGCTTTTCCTTGTTATTGAAGTTCCACTTCCCTTTACTGGTAAAGGGGTCATATGATGCTGCTAAAAAGAACATGATTTTGTGTATTTGGTGTAATGAAATGTGTTTATGGGGTTTAAGGTTCAAAAAACACATTATTTTCCACATACTGTACATTATTGTTTCTCCTCTCTGTCCCGTCTTTCTGAAACTTGTTGATTTTTACAAAGCTCATCGGTCTGAAAAGTGAGGTGTGCTCTGATTGGCCAGCTATCCAGTGCATTGTGATTGGCCGAATACCTCAAACGTGTGACGGAAATGTTACACCCCTCACGATACTGTTGATGCCGTGTCCAGCCGGAGCGACGAGACAAAAACATTAAAACCCATTATAAACGAGGCATTTGTTGCATCCAGTGGGGACATAATTACTGATTATAATGACTTATACTGTCTTTTTATGCGTTGCGTTGCATCGCGCCGCGTACACATAAAACCATGTCTGCATTTGTGATCGGAGATCCGACAAACAACAAGCCCTACTCTACACTGCCCAAAAAACTCGCTTTAAATATAAAAAATATAAAAACTCTTTAAATATAAAAAACATACTTACAGTCTGTGAGTCAGAACAGCCGGCATTGTAGTCTACTCTCCCAGGATCAGGAAACAGTCCTGCGTAAAATGCGCTGGACACATCTGAATATTTGGGTTGAAGTGTTCTGGAACAGTGTTGTAAATACAACTTAACCACTGATTTCTAGTCGTGTCCTCTTTTGGAAGACCAAACAAAGTAGTTTCGCTTTCACAACGAAACACAGCGTCACACACCGCGGCTAGAGTGAGCGGCGGCGGGTGGGTTTGAGAACGTCGCCGCCAGCAGATTCGACGAAGGAGGCTTGCGGCAACCACATGTGACGACCCCGGGCTGGACTCCGCTTCGTCCACGGTGAAAGCCGATCCGGC
>NW_015505505.1:85831-92973 GCF_001515645.1 Sinocyclocheilus grahami
AGGCATGACGAAGCGGATATCGTCCTCTTTTGGAAGACCAAACAAAGTAGTTTCGCTTTCACAACGAAGCACACAGCGTCTTCACGACATAGCGGCAGCAACAACAATACTACAGCGAGAATAAAAGTTACGCCTTCTTTCTTTGCGTGAACATTTAAGCGGCGTTATGCAAGTCTTCCCACACAGTGAGGTAGATATGTGGGGCCGTGTTAGAACGAGCCGTTTTAGGTAGGTGTGGCTGACTCGTAACTTTTATAAAGAATATCTCTTTGGATTTGAGACTTTAGTCTTTGCAACTTTACAGATCTTCTTTATGCACCAAGAGCTTGTAACACTCCAAAGAGAAAGGAAAAATTTAAATCACATCATATGACCCCTTTAAATAAGATGTTTTCTAGCACTACAGTGTTTCTTTGTCACAGTATGTAGGTATAGATTTGCTGATATGATAATATGGGCCCTTAGAAACATTATCTGACCGTTATCTACTCTTATGGCGTATCTGTTTTTCTTCTCCTGTGTGCATGTTGGAGCTGGCAGTCTTGTTCTGTCTCGGGGCATGTCTCTGCATGTTTGCGTCATGTGACCGTCGTGCCTGTTGTTTTTGCGTTTACCATAAGCTGTAGTGAAACATAATTGGATAGAAAGCCCCAACATTTTGTTTTCATTGAAGGAAACCCCATTGCATTATATCAGTGACGTGTTTGACTTCTATCAGTGAAGGTCTTGTGGCCACAGACGTCTTGCGGCCGGTATCAGTGTATTGTAGTGTTATCTGTGCTTCAGCATGTTGTGTGTGTCTTGCTTTGAACAGGAGATTAGATTTTCATTGATACGTGGGCTGTATATTACGTGACCGTTGCCTGAAGACAATGCATCTCTCCAGTCTGTTTCTGCAGCAGAGCAAATTTTGGGAAATGTATTAAATAACAGCAATTAATTCTCAAGAGAGATAAACAATAATGAAAATAAATGAGCTACAATTTAGCAAACAAATTAACTTTGCATAAATAACAAAAACGACAATATAATAATAAATTGTTGTTGTTATTATTATTATTATTATTACTACCAAAGCAAAGTTTTGGAAGTTAAAATCTTTTTAAAGATTATTAATAATATGCTATTAATATTAAATTCATATTCATAAGAGTTGTTAGTTTGTGAATCTGATTACACCATAATTATTATTACCGGATTAAAAAGTTTTGAACCCAAAATTCAAAGAATTATTGTTGTTGTTACTTAACAAGCTTTGAACTTCTCAAACTTTTCTTAATAATAAAAATAAAATGTGTGTGTGTGTGATTTATAAAATTATATAAATATAAAATTAAATATAAAGTATTCTGAATGTGCATGTAAAATTTGTGAGTGTTTTTGACTCATCCATTCATAAGTTATTTTTGTTTTGTAAATTTGATTACAGGATTATTGTTGTTGTTATTATTATTATTATATTAGTAGTAGTAGTAGTATTACCAGAGCAAAGTTTGAGAAGTTCAAATCTTTTAAAGAATTATTATTATTAGCCTACTTATTTTAAAGGTTTTGTACTTCTCAAACATTTATGAATAACAATAAAAATATCCATAATGCACATAAGTCAGATTTGGGAGTGTTTTTGACTCGCATGAATCTGTTCATAAGAGTCATTTGTTTTGAATCAGACTGCACTGCTTGTGCTGTATGTTTGTTGTTGTGGTCACAGCGAGGACAAAGATGCATTTTTGGTGCTTTAGCCCTATTCGCACGGGAGTAGAGTATTATCTGGGGATTTAGAAATGATCCCCCCACATCTGAATTTCGTGTGGCGCATTCACACGGGATAAGCGAAGCCTGTGATTTTACTCAAATTTACTGACTTATCCGACTTACCTGCGCTCTCCATGAAAACACAGAAGGATACATGGATTTCCAGCACTGAAAATCACTTACAGTAGCTCTGCTACTAAATTTATACTAGATGTATTTATAAATGGCTATCCCTGTACAGCTATGATCAGCTGTTCCTCCATCTTGGCTGAGCTTTCAATGTTGTTATGGAGAGATTGAAGGTGATTGGTTGGTTCTTGTCATATGATCTGCGGTGCGCTTGTGGCATTCTGAAAAGTTAAGATGTTTTTATCGTGCTGTGGCGCAGACTACCTGGAAAAAATGCATTGCTCTCTACATTTGAAATAATGAACTTGAGCGTGCAAAAGACATGATATGGCAACGGCATAAATTGTATAGTTGTATGGTGTATAGCTATAATGACCCAGGGCTCAAAATACTATCAGAACACTCCAACGCAGCCTCCATTCTTCACGAAAGATGGATAAAAACGCGCACAGGAATCAAAAACCTTGAACAAAAATGATGTACGAAATCCTGGCCAAATCACAAAGATGCCAATTCGCACGGGACTAATATTATCAAAGTACCTCGGTGTTCTGCGAAATATGGTAGGTCATTTGCGGGGGAATTTTTATTTGACAAATTACAGACATGGCCGATTCACACGGGATTAAGATCACCGACAACCTCCGCAATTAGGGTTGCGCGATAAATCGAAATGGAATCGAAATCGCGATTCGACAGAAGCTGCGATTTTCATGCGTATCTTTCAGTGAAGCACGGTTCTGTGATCGCGAACGATTTCTTCGATTTCATAATCGTGCAATAAAATTGTCTGCGATTTTTTTATTTTTTATTTTTTTGGCGTGTAACTTGTCCGTGAACTACGGCTCTGTGTAGTAAATGCTGCTCCATCTGAAAGCACGTGATGAGGATTTACTGCTGATTACAGAACCGGCTTTACTAACTAAATGCGCATGACAATCACATTCGATTAATCGTGCAGCCCTATACGCAATTATCACAAATGCCTAGAGGTCACCAGGTAATACTAATCCCGTGCGAATAGGGCTTCTGTTGTATTTTGTGGCACCCAGTCTTTCTCTCTCATTGCGTTCAGTTCGACTGCATATTTAAAACGCTTAAACAGTCACAGAACCAAATGTCATAAAAATGCATTTTGCAGCACATTCACAACAAATGAACCAGTTCTGAGGAAGAGTCGCACATCATTCTGTGACGCTGCAGGAGGAAGCGGGAACATCTCACGAGGAGGAGGAGGATCCGTCCCTGCTTGTGATGAGTGTGTGAATGTAACGAGAGAATTACATGAGAAGAAAGCAACTTTACTCGGCACCTTGGAGCTCCTGGACTTAAGACAACAAGAGAGCCATTTACATGTCATTTGATTGAGGTGCTGAACTTTGACAGTCACATTCTGCATTACACACCCACATTTTCTCTTGTTGTTGTGGCTTAAGTCATAATGATAAAGTGGAGTAGGCTCTTTGACCTTAGATGTTCGTCACTGACTAGATCACATGCTCTTTCCATCTAGCCGCGCGTGTTGCGAAAGATTAAAAAGTTGTTTTTAAAATGTGCAGACTAGTCTTCAAGTGTGCAAACTGTATCAAAGGCTGACGAGAAAATGAAAGAAACAGGCATCAAGCACTTGGCTTCTGGGAATGTTTAGAGTTCTTCACATTGTCAGTGGTCTCTTTTATTTGACCAAAGCACTGGATTGTAAACACAGCCATTTGTCTACATTTCTCTGCTTGTCACTTTATTGGATTAACCTTATAAATACAGTATATTTGATACACACATTTCTAAGGCCTCTAAATGATCCGCGCGATTAAAACTTTGCTGAGAAACTTGTTGCACACAATCTACTCCATCGTCTGACGTCTGATTGATAGTTTAGACTTTTTTTTTTTTTAGCAAGTAAAAGTGTAATTGTACAAACAACCACCTTCAGCTCATGATGCACATATCTTTTTGCTGTCAAATCTTTGTAAAGTAAATGTAACAATTTGATATTGTTAGTAATATTTCAAGATGAGCTGGACTGAAGCAACGTAGCTTTACTTGATTATCCAGACATCTATTATCAAAGTACCTCGGTGTTCTGCGAAATATGGTAGGTCATTTGCGGGGGAATTTTTATTTTACAAATTACAGACATGGCCGATTCACACGGGATTAAGATCACCGACAACCTCCGCAATTAGGGCTGCGCGATAAATCGAAATGGAATCGAAATCGCGATTCGACAGAAGCTGCGATTTTCATGCGTATCTTTCAGTGAAGCACGGTTCTGTGATCGCGAACGATTTCTTCGATTTCATAATCGCGCAATAAAATAGTCTGCGATTGTTTTTTATTTTGTTTTTTTTTTGCACGTAACTTGTCCGTGAACTACGGCTATGTGTAGTAAATGCTGCTCCACGCTTAAAACGCTTAAACAGTCACAGAACCAAATGTCATAAAAATGCATTTTACAGCACATTCACAACAAATGAACCAGTTCTGAGGAAGAGTCGCACATCATTCTGTGACGCTGCAGGAGGAAGCGGGAACATCTCACGAGGAGGAGGAGGATCCGTCGCTGCTTGTGATGAGTGTGTGAATGTAACGAGAGAATTACATGAGAAGAAAGCAACTTTACTCGGCACCTTAGAGCTCCTGGACTTAAGACAACAAGAGAGCCATTTACATGTCATTTGATTGAGGTGCTGAACTTTGACAGTCACATTCTGCATTACACACCCACATTTTCTCTTGTTGTTGTGGCTTAAGTCATAATGATAAAGTGGAGTAGGCTCTTTGACCTTAGATGTTCGTCACTGACTAGATCACATGCTCTTTCCATCTAGCCGCGCGTGTTGCGAAAGATTAAAAAGTTGTTTTTAAAATGTGCAGACTAGTCTTCAAGTGTGCAAACTGTATCAAAGGC
The DNA here is from genome assembly GCF_001515645.1 of Sinocyclocheilus grahami. NCBI lineage: Eukaryota > Metazoa > Chordata > Actinopteri > Cypriniformes > Cyprinidae > Sinocyclocheilus > Sinocyclocheilus grahami. Next base: position 90,627 of record NW_015505505.1, read on the forward strand.
TGACGAGAAAATGAAAGAAACAGGCATCAAGCACTTGGCTTCTGGGAATGTTTAGAGTTCTTCACATTGTCAGTGGTCTCTTTTATTTGACCAAAGCACTGGATTGTAAACAGCCATTTGTCTACATTTCTCTGCTTGTCACTTTATTGGATTAACCTTATAAATACAGTATATTTGATACACACATTTCTAAGGCCTCTAAATGATCCGCGCGATTAAAACTTTGCTGAGAAACTTGTTGCACACAATCTACTCCATCGTCTGACGTCTGCTTGATAGTTTAGACTTTTTTTTTTTTAGCAAGTAAAAGTTTAATTGTACAAACAACCACCTTCAGCTCATGATGCACATATCTTTTTGCTGTCAAATCTTTGTAAAGTAAATGTAACAATTTGATATTGTTAGTAATATTTCAAGATGAGCTGGACTGAAGCAACGTAGCTTTACTTGATTATCCAGACATCTTTTTTTAGAGTCTCAAATATGATCATCAGGCTTTTGAGAAACATTTATTTGTTCATCTCTCAATCATCATTACATTATTGTTTGATCGCAAAACTAAGCATTTAAAAATCATCTTACTAAGACATATTTTAGAGCTATAGAGTGACAATTTTATCTTACATTTTGGTCATATAAATATCAGCATCTGCACCAAACTTCATATTTTTGCGTGGTTTGAGCTCCATAATCTCACTAAATTATACTCGATGAGCCATAAAAGTTTGCAAATGTGCTTTTGGTTGAGTATCATGTTTGATAAATCGGGATTTATCAAACATGATACTCAACAAAAAGCACATTTGCAAACTTTTAATAATTAGTCTATAGGTTCTATAAACTTTTTTTTTTTTTATATGCCATTCTTTACTGTGTTAAGCTGGTTTCGAGGACCAGACTTACTGTAATACCTAAGTTTCTAAATGCTGATGATACTCATCCACTCCCTCCATCATTGTAATGTCAGGTGGAGTGAAGTGTTCGGAGTGGAAAAGCTATAAATCACACAATGTGTCCTGATGATTATTTCTTACACCTTTATGCTATAAATAATGTGTTTGTGTGAAAGGTGTCCATTTGAATAGTTGGCACCAGTCAAAGCAGCGTGAGGATTGGAAAGCACTGAGTCACCTATCTCACCATCAGTGTGAACTTCCTTATTTCTGTAGCAGGTTTATTGCTAGAGGTGATTGCTTAGGCATGCATCACTGTTACTATTGTTCATACTGAGGGTTGTGGGAGGTTTAATGCATGTGGATTGGTCAAATTGCTGCTAAATCTTCTAAATATTACTTATTGGACATTTGCATTTGTGGTATCTGTAGCCTTATGGTTTCTTGGTGGTTTTCAGCAAATATGCATTTCTGTCATTTAAACAAGTATTTGAAGATCTAACTAGAGGCTAAAGTTTGTGAACAAACTTTGATGTTGGCTTGAGAAAGCCAAAATGGGCAGCTTGAGGCAAAAGAGCGACTAGCGAGTCCTGAGCCGTTTTAATCCAGTCTGAATCAAAGACATCTGTTTTTCCCCACACAGTTTGCAAAAATGACTTTTTTTGGGGTCCTCTGAGAAATCTAATCCCGTGCCGACAGGAAAGTCTGATGTTGTGGTGTATCATTGTTTTTAACAGTGCTTCTCATTTATTTTAACCCCATCAAATATTTAAATATACTTTGTTATTGGAGCTTAAAAACAGTTTTACTGAACTGACATCGGATGAGAACAGAAGAGCAGTAGAGCTGCTCTGTAGCTGAATCATGTTTTTATGAACTGTAATTTGATTCTTTTTGCAACATCAACACTTTGAACTGGATTGAATGACTATTTAAAGGGGTCATATGACGTTGATAAAAAGAACATTATTTTGTGTATTTGGTGTAATGAAATGCGGTTTAAGGTTAAAAAAACACATTATTTTGTCCGGCGGGCTTGCGGCAACCACATGTGACGACCCCGGGCTGGACTCCGCTTCGTCCACGGTGAAAGCTGATCCGGCGATCCACAGCGCGAAGTTGATGTATTTCCTCAGCGACCAGCACGGATCAGCTCCAGGCATGACGAAGTGGATATCTTCCTCTTTTGGAAGACCAAACAAAGTAGTTTAGCTTTCACAACGAAACACACAGCGTCTTCACGACATGGAAGCGGCAACAACAATACTACAGCGAGAATCAAAGTTACAATGCAAATGCAAATCTTCCCACATAGTGATGTAGACATGTGGGGGCGTGTTAGAACGAGCCGTTTTAGGTAGGCGTGCTTGACTCTTAACTTTTATAAAGAATATCTCTTTGGATTTGAGACTTTAGTCTTTGCAACTTTACAGATCTTCTTTATGCACCAAGAG
>NW_015505505.1:102933-111173 GCF_001515645.1 Sinocyclocheilus grahami
TTGATAGTTTAGACTTTTTTTTTTTTAGCAAGTAAAAGTTTAATTGTACAAACAACCACCTTCAGCTCATGATGCACATATCTTTTTGCTGTCAAATCTTTGTAAAGTAAATGTAACAATTTGATATTGTTAGTAATATTTCAAGATGAGCTGGACTGAAGCAACGTAGCTTTACTTGATTATCCAGACATCTTTTTTTTAGAGTCTCAAATATGATCATCAGGCTTTTGAGAAACATTTATTTGTTCATCTCTCAATCATCATTACATTATTGTTTGATCGCAAAACTAAGCATTTAAAAATCATCTTACTAAGACATATTTTAGAGCTATAGAGTGACAATTTTATCTTACATTTTGGTCATATAAATATCAGCTCAACAAAAAGCACATTTGCAAACTTTTAATAATTAGTCTATAGGTTCTATAAACTTTTTTTTTTTTTATATGCCATTCTTTACTGTGTTAAGCTGGTTTCGAGGACCAGACTTACTGTAATACCTAAGTTTCTAAATGCTGATGATACTCATCCACTCCCTCCATCATTGTAATGTCAGGTGGAGTGAAGTGTTCGGAGTGGAAAAGCTATAAATCACACAATGTGTCCTGATGATTATTTCTTACACCTTTATGCTATAAATAATGTGTTTGTGTGAAAGGTGTCCATTTGAATAGTTGGCACCAGTCAAAGCAGCGTGAGGATTGGAAAGCACTGAGTCACCTATCTCACCATCAGTGTGAACTTCCTTATTTCTGTAGCAGGTTTATTGCTAGAGGTGATTGCTTAGGCATGCATCACTGTTACTATTGTTCATACTGAGGGTTGTGGGAGGTTTAATGCATGTGGATTGGTCAAATTGCTGCTAAATCTTCTAAATATTACTTATTGGACATTTGCATTTGTGGTATCTGTAGCCTTATGGTTTCTTGGTGGTTTTCAGCAAATATGCATTTCTGTCATTTAAACAAGTATTTGAAGATCTAACTAGAGGCTAAAGTTTGTGAACAAACTTTGATGTTGGCTTGAGAAAGCCAAAATGGGCAGCTTGAGGCAAAAGAGCGACTAGCGAGTCCTGAGCCGTTTTAATCCAGTCTGAATCAAAGACATCTGTTTTTCCCCACACAGTTTGCAAAAATGACTTTTTTTGGGGTCCTCTGAGAAATCTAATCCCGTGCCGACAGGAAAGTCTGATGTTGTGGTGTATCATTGTTTTTAACAGTGCTTCTCATTTATTTTAACCCCATCAAATATTTAAATATACTTTGTTATTGGAGCTTAAAAACAGTTTTACTGAACTGACATCGGATGAGAACAGAAGAGCAGTAGAGCTGCTCTGTAGCTGAATCATGTTTTTATGAACTGTAATTTGATTCTTTTTGCAACATCAACACTTTGAACTGGATTGAATGACTATTTAAAGGGGTCATATGACGTTGATAAAAAGAACATTATTTTGTGTATTTGGTGTAATGAAATGCGGTTTAAGGTTAAAAAAACACATTATTTTGTCCGGCGTGCTTGCGGCAACCACATGTGACGACCCCGGGCTGGACTCCGCTTCGTCCACGGTGAAAGCTGATCCGGCGATCCACAGCGCGAAGTTGATGTATTTCCTCAGCGACCAGCACGGATCAGCTCCAGGCATGACGAAGCGGATATCGTCCTCTTTTGGAAGACCAAACAAAGTAGTTTAGCTTTCACAACGAAACACACAGCGTCTTCACGACATGGAAGCGGCAACAACAATACTACAGCGAGAATCAAAGTTACAATGCAAATGCAAATCTTCCCACATAGTGATGTAGACATGTGGGGGCGTGTTAGAACGAGCCGTTTTAGGTAGGCGTGCTTGACTCTTAACTTTTATAAAGAATATCTCTTTGGATTTGAGACTTTAGTCTTTGCAACTTTACAGATCTTCTTTATGCACCAAGAGTACACTCCAAAGAGAAAGGAAAAAATGAAATCGCATCATATGACCCCTTTAACAATAATATTTGTAGACAGTTGTTGATAATGTGGACTGTTCATTTCAGCCCTAATGCAAACACCCAGAGTCTTTGTTGTAATCTTAAGCATTATCCAGTAATATGTGTGTTGTGCTCATCATATGATTGTTGATTCAAAACAGCAGCTCCGTTTGACCGGATGACTTCAGGGTCAGGAGGTGCTGTTTGGAGTTTGCCTTCAGGGTTGTTGATGGATGTGAGCTGGATGGATGAAGGCTGTTATTTTTTGCCTGAAGTGATCAGTCATTGGGGAGGGCAGTATTTGCAGACAAACAGTCATAAATACACAACCTTTACTCAGTCATGTGAATATGAGGGAGTGTATTGTTTACTTCTGCTTTAACCTGTCTATCACTTAATTTGATATGTAGTCAGGTACAATTCATTCTATTTAATAATACATAATTGGACCAAACTATATGTAAGCTTAATGTATAACTATATAATCTCATATAGATGTAAGATTTATTTCTTGCATTTCTTTGATTAAAAATACATTAAAAACAGCAATATTGTGAAATATTATTTCAATTTAAAATAACCGTTTTCTATGTGAATATCTGTTAAAATTTTATTTATTTCTGTGATCAAAACTGAATTTTCAGCAGCATTACTCCAGTCTTCAGTGTCACATGATCTTCAGAAATCATTCTTAAATGCTGATGTTCTGCTCAAGAAACACTTCTGATTATTATCAATGTTGAAAACGGTTGTGCTGCTTTATTTTAAATTTTTTTTGGAAAACATGATGCATTTTCAGGATTTTTGATTAATAGAAAGTTCAAAAGAACAGCTTTTATTTAAAATATAAATCTTTTGTAACGTTATAAATGTCTTCTGATCGTTTTATGCATCCTTGCTGCATCCTTTTTTTTTTTTAATCTTGAAAGGTAGTGTATGTGTGAAAATATTTATTTATTATTAAATGATTATATTTTTGTAGCCATAGGTGACAAAATATGCTCTTTCTACTTTTAATGACGTTTTTCTTCAAAGTTTTCCTCCCTGGTATTACACTAAACGTCAATTCTTGTTTATTACACTCGTTTATTGCTTTTACATTGCACCCAGTCTCCTGTTTGTTGCCCAGTTAAGGCATTAGTGAAAGTACTGATGGAAAATACAAATGGAAAGTTTTTGTCGGCCTGCATTAGTGAAGTCATACATGCTTTTGCTGTGGAACTGCATGTTCGTTTGATTTGAAGACTAACCTCATTATAATTCATCGGAATCATAATGGTCAGAAATAATGTGGTCTTCTCTTTGATCCTCATGAATCATCAAAGCTACTTTCTACAGCCGTTATTCCAGGAAATGCTGTATAGCCTACGCTTCTCACACATTCGTGGTCATTCACACCTCATTTGCGTCTACAGGTCGTAATGAGCCGCTGAAGAAAGACAAGCTGAAGTGGAAGAGCGATTACCCCATGACGGAGGGCCAGCTCCGCAGTAAGAGAGATGAGTTTTGGGACACGGCTCCAGCGTTCGAGGGGCGCAAGGAGATCTGGGATGCCCTGAAAGCCGCCGCTGTGGCTCTGGAGTGTAACGATCATGAACTGGCTCAGGCTATCGTGGACGGAGCCAACATCACATTGCCACACGGTGAGAGTCCACAACGGATGGTTGTGATGAAACCAGCTTTGTCTGCATCTGTGGAACAGAAAATGAGAAATGTTCATGCTGCTCTTTTTCATTAACCGAATGCAGTGACGAGGTGCTATATTGTGCAATAAGCTAAATTTAATTTACCATTTTGACTTGGAAAAAAGTCACACCTGGTAAAGTTTTACATTACATGTGCTTACTGTTGTAATAACAGCACGTTATGCATAATTACATGCAACTAACCATAACAATAACAAACCCTAATCCTGACCCTGGCCTGTAGTAAGTGTGTTGTTAATTAATATTGCTCAGTACTTAATTGTATAATTATACTGTAATAAGGACTCCTTAAAATAAAGTGTAACCCAAAATTGCATTGAGAGAAAAACAAGTTGCACCAGTGCTTAAGTCGCATTTTATTATTACATTCAGAAATAATGTAAAATATCAGTAAATAAAATGCAAAAATGTACTAACGCTATAAAAGTATATTCGTTTCCCTCATTTCACAAAAATCCTTCAAATTAATTAGTAAACAGAACAAGAATAAAAAATATAATTATGAAGTCAACAAATTATAGTGGCATTCATTATAAACAATATTTATTTTAAACACCAAAAGCCTAAATGAATTTAAACCGAAACTGAATTACCGGCATGTGGGAAATGTGCTAAACAAATAAACCTGACTTGCCTAACCATGCCTGTCAGGCCCAAACTGTGTTCAAGTTGAATGTGAGGAGAGATCAAAAACCGAAACCCAAGAAATGAAACATTTTTGTACTAACGCACAAACCAGTCAATTCTCGTTCTTGTTGCATTGACCGTCATTTACAAACAAAAAAACCCCACAGAACATAAGACATGAGTATTTGGGAAGAGAAACGAGAGTCCATCTGTTGTCCAGTGGAAGAACTTATAGGATCTTGTTAAAATAGTGGTGAAATTATTATTATTATTTTTTAATTAGGAGAGCATCTCATTAAATAAAGGTTAAAGCAGACATGGCCTAATCCAAGTGTATGGGTGGATCTCTCATTTATGAATCCAAATGTTTCCATATTCGCAATGTAACGTTTGGGTTGCAATACTTGTTATTTATTATGTAAATAAGGCTTTGTAGTTCACTCGTGTCTCAATATCCACGTTAAACCACAACCTTTACATGCGCAAAAACTGTGTTCAAGTTGAATGTGAGGAGAGATCAAAAACCGAAACCCAAGAAATAAAACATTTTTGTACTAACGCACAAACCAGTCAATTCTCGTTCTTGATGCATTGACCGATATTTACCGTCATTCACAAACAAAAAAACCCACAGAAGGTAAGACATGAGTATTTGGGAAGAGAAACGAGAGTCCATCTGTTGTCCAGTGGAAGAACTTATAGGATCTTGTTAAAATAGTGGTGAAATTATTATTATTATTTTTTAATTAGGAGAGCATCTCATTAAATAAAGGTTAAAGCAGACATATGGCCTAATCCAAGTGTATGGGTGGATCTCTCATTTATGAATCCAAATGTTTCCATATTCGCAATGTAACGTTTGGGTTGCAATACTTGTTATTTATTATGTAAATAAGGCTTTGTAGTTCACTCGTGTCTCAGTATCCACGTTAAACCACAACCTTTACATGCGCAAATCGCTTTGGATTAATTGCAGCATGTTTCAGATGATAAAATAAGGCAACTTAAATTTACATTGCAAATGTAAAATTGCGTTGCGATTGGTCAAATGACAAAAGATCCAATGCTTTTTGTCATCGTTAAAGTGTCTGCACAAACTTTGAAATGTTTGATTACTCAAGTATCTATGACTATTTTCAAATATTTTAAGAAAATGTTTTTATTAAAATATTTGTGCATTTATTAGATTTTTTTTTAAAATCAAATAAACATGTATCCTTTTAAATACCCTACTGTTTTTTTTTTTTTTTTAATAACCTAACCCTTACTAATCAGTCCAGGTGGGAAGTTTTTACCATAATGAAGAAGTATTTAATGACATGAAAACAAAAGAAATGACAACACGCATCAACCCTCGTTGTTATACCTGTAGCGCTTTATTTCCCCATCACTGACGATTGTTTGTACTTTCAATCACTCCAGGATCCCTGACCGAGTGTTACGACGAACTCGGCAACCGCTACCAGCTACCGGTTTATTGCCTGGCCCCGCCGGTCAACCTGATTACAGAAAGAAGTGAGGAAGACCTGTCGGACAACCCTGAGCCCCTGACGACGCAGAAGAAAGAGTTCCAGCTGAAGGTACGGCTCTCCACCGGCAAAGACCTGCGTCTGAACGCCAGCATGACTGACACCATCGGCCTGCTGAAAAAGCAGCTACAAGCTCAGGAGAGCATTGAGCTGGCCCATCAACGCTGGTTCTTCTCTGGAAAGCTCCTCACAGACAAGACCCGCCTGCAGGACACCAAGATCCAGAAGGATTTTGTCATCCAGGTCATCGTGAACCAGCCGACACCAAACAACTAAGACGGAGCGGACAGACTACAGAGGGATAAAGGACCAAACCACAGCAGCTGAAAGAGCGTCGAACAATAAAACGTTTTGCACAAAAATGAATCGAGACCGACAAGCGTCTTGATCCCGCTGTTTTAAAATGCTCCATGATTCACAGCGGGAATGCATCAAGCCCTCTCTGTAATCGAATGTCTGGAAAAACAAATAAACCAAATGCAACGGATCGCATCTGAACCGAGCAGAAGTGCCAACGTGAATTTGGTAGCGAAGCACACCGATTTGTGTCTCTTGACTATGCATATCCTGCAAAATACCTATATGATCTTCTGAAAATGATCTCCCCTTTTAAGATAATTGAACTTGAGCTTCATTTTGCACACTTGAGTATCTTAGAATAGTCGTGCCTTGAAAGAAGAGTAGATGGTTCCTAAATGCTGTTTTTATTTCGCTTACGAAGCATGTTCGGTCACTTTCACATGCTTTGTATCTTATGACTGATGTCTTTGAGCACAACACAGTGCTTTTTCTATGCAATCTCGAAACCGGAAAAAGACGCAGTGCTAAAAGGCTCGAGTGCACAAAGACACATTAAACGGACAGTGACGCGACACATCTTCATCTGCTGACTCCGTGCCCTGTAGATTACAATCATCTTGTAGATGAAACCGTACTGCTGCCTCTTAAGGGAAGATTGGACACACTCTCAGTTTAATGGCTGTTCGACTTCCTCTTCCTCTTTTATAGTGCTTTTATGCTGTAAGCGCTCAGGCTGCAATCAGTCAATATTGCTACAATTTTGAGAGATTATATTCTGTACTATTCCAATCTTTACCTTGCTTTTCTAATAACTTGGAGTAAGACTTTTTACTGATTCTTAAAAACCTGTATCAGTGGCATTACAAGGATGTTATATTTTGATTATAATTAATTTACCACGAGCATCACTTTAAGAATGCATTCTGTAACGGAGGTTATCTGTATTAGGCCTGTAACATGTTCACAAACGTTCGGTGGTCAATGTCCGTTCAGTTTAATGCGGATGCAAAAACATTTCTTTTACTAAAGGCTTTCTGGTCCTGATTATATCACCGTGGGACTCTCGGAAACAGCTGGTTACCTCACTGGCAACTGTTCCTCATTAGTCTAAAGTCTCCGAGCGCTGGCGTGTTCATTATATGTTTCTCTAGTATCACGCCATTCCTTCTACTCTGGGTTACTTAATTTCTTCTGTTGGTTTTGAGCATTTATTTTCTTATAAACAAATACACATTGGTGTAGATGAACCTTGTTGGGATGAGAGAAATCACATTATCATTGCAAATTCCAAACGTCTCCGTCACCGTGCAAATTGCATCATTTTGCATTCAAGTAATAGTCCAGGTTAAATACAAGTTAAACTGTACCGAAACCTCTGTATTTCACCGTGATCTACCACAGAAAATAATTTCCATAATTAATGAACTCCATAATTTAATATTTATGCACTTGCAATGTAAGTCCATGTGGTACTTTCTTTGGTAATAGACAGTATGCAGTAGCTTAAAGGGATAATTCACCACAAAATAAAAATTGTCATTATTTACTCACCCTCAAGTTCTAAACCTGTGGAACATAACATTTGAAAAGTTCTCTCGCTCTCTTTTTTTTCTCCATACATATTTTTTTTTGTTTTTACATAAAAGTTCAAATTATGAGGTAAAAAGTCAAAAGTTAATTTGTAGTTATGAGCTAAAAAGCAAAATTATGAAAAAAGTCAGAATTGCGATGTTCATAATTCTGACAAAACTTCGACTTGGGTCAAAATTATGACTACTGTTATGATTGAGATACTATCTCAAAAGTCATAAATCTGACAAATTGCATTTGATAATCTCAATTTGGTCTTATATTTTGACTTTTCATAAGTTGACATTTTTGCCAGAATTATGATTTTCACCTTTTCATAATTTTGATGTATCTAATAATTTTTGTATAATTTTTTTATCTCATAACAAAAGCTGTAATAATAATGAAATGTGACTTATTTGTCCATAAATTGAAAGTCAATAGGGTCCACTGTAGTTTTGGACCCCATAGTCATTATATACAAAAACAGTAGAAACATTTATATATCTTTTGTGCTTTGCAGAAGAAAGTAAGTCACA